>NW_026948257.1:0-105000 GCF_963921235.1 Mobula hypostoma | reverse complement strand
GACAAGAACTTCAGGTGAGGCGAGAGTTACCGGAAAGACAAGGCAGGGCTTCAGGCGAGGAAACAGAAAGCAGAGCAAGGGATACAAGCAGTAAGGACAAGAACAATCCATCAACCACGCCCTGGTCTCTGGAGGTATTTATGCAGCCAGCCCCAGTGAGCATCGGTTGCCTCAATTAGAGCTCAACAAGAACAGAAACAGGGTAGACAGGAAAACCTGGAGCAAGGGTCGTTGGACCGGACTGTGAACCGGAATACGGAGTTCACGGACCGGACGATGTCAAGCGCTCCTTAAATTATCCCAGTGAAGCTGCGTCAGCCACTTTTTCTGGCCTCATTCCTGATTCTCAGCACCTTCTGAATCTTTTCCCTCTCAACTTAAAACTGCGCCAGTCATTTTCGACACTCCTACTCAGGAGCAAAACTGTCAGCGACAGCCTTATATATGACTCTTCTGTTTTTAAACATTCCAGTAACTTTTGTCCCCATTCCTCTACGTTCAAAGGAATAAATACCCAGCCTGGACAAATTCACCCCATAAATCTGACTCTGTAGACAAGTAACATCCTCTTCAAACCTTCCTACACTACTTCCAGTTTATTAATTTTATTCCAACAACAGAGTGACCAAAACTCGGATGATCCAGGTACTGAGGAAGATTGTGAGAAAAAAGAGAGGGCTGATGATGAAAGGCCAATCTACGGGTGGAAATGTTCATGCGTGGGAGCGCACCACACAGTGGGTTCAATATTATTGTATGGGGTTTGATCGTGGGGATGTATGCCCCGCTCACTCTATATCTATTATATTCCTGTATGCACATCGCATTGTCCAACACGGACATTGTGCTAATGTGGGGGGATTTATTCTGTGCACAGCCATTTTCCACAGGGAATTGTTGCCATTATATTCCTGGGAACTCAGCTGATATCTGCAGCTGTCATTGGGAATTCTTTACACATGGAGATAATTCCTATAAATTCAGCTTAATATATATTCAAAGGGACTCTGTCTAATTGCATGATGAGAGATGGGGATAGGTAATGTGATAGTCACTTAAAAGGGGCGTGGTTAATGTAACTGGTATAGATGACAAACGCAGGCTAAGTCTACTTGGTTTGAATGGGCTTTTACTGCGTGAGTACATTTATTAAAATTGATTATAAATTCCTATCCCACGACACAGTCAATTGCCACAGTTGATCCACCTATGATTTTGCTTGGAGTACTTTGAATTTCTTGCTGCCTGTTATACTTTCCATAGGTCATTTCCAATCAGAATCAGATATATCATCACTGACCTGTCAGTCGTAAAATTATTTGTTTTGCGGCAGCAGTATTGACTGATGTGGTGTTTGTTACAGGAAGTTGTCAGACAGAGTAAGATGGAGTCACCATGGGAACCACAGAGACAGAGATAACATCTGGTGAAAATTCACAGAAGCATTGAACACCATGGAGACACGACAGACTCCAGATTCGTATATATAAAATAAGAAATTGCTGCAGGAACTCAGAAGGTCAGGCAACTAATCTGTGCGGGGGGGGGGGGGCGGGATTAACAATGAATATTTTGTGACCAGACTCTTCCCAAAGACTTTGAACAACCAATACAAATGAGACTGAGGTGAAAGAGGGACGAGGGACCGGGAGAGGCGTGAATTCCCTCTGGATATCGTTGCTGCCCAGCCCTATTCACTTTATCATCCTGAAGGTAATCCTCCAAACCTGCCCTCCAAGTCCCTGTGTTCTGAGGTTACCACCCGAGATCGCTCTTTCTCTTAGACAGGAACATAAACAAATAAATGCAACTGTAGACTATTCGGCCCATCAAAAAAGCCCTGCCAGTCGATACTATCTATGAATCTTTCTCCTCACATAAGTTTTCTCCTCTTTCATGTCAAATCCCCAGTCTTTGAAAATGTATCCTCTACCTCATTATGTGATCTAATCTCAGCAAACCTCTAAGGTAGAGAATTCCAGCCACTCGTTCTTTCTGCAGGAAGAAATTACGAGCTACCTCAGTTGTACATCAGCCCCGTTATGTCCATTTTTGAAAGCTGTACTGCAAATGGAAACCTATCCCCTGGGTGGGGGTAAGTGGAGATTACACGAAATTCGCGTGATGACAGGTGTTTAGCCTCGATGTTCCAGTTTCCTCCAACATCCCAAATATATGTTTGATTTTGATTTACTTTACGTGTCTCTTTAAATGTCGGTGAGCGGCAGCATGCAGATGAGAGCAAGTGGTCATGTGAGGGGAATATAAAGGGCTGGGGCATATTTAGATTTATAATAGTCTTTGATGGCTATCATGAAGTTTACAGGTTGAGGAGCCCGTTTCCATGCTATTTATCTCACTGCCTCCCTCTCAACATCCACCCTGCTGTGTCCTCTCAGCTTCTGTCTGGTTCAAATAGATCACCCCTCATTCTATCATCTTCAGCCATTCGTGATAGGACAACACCTTTGATCCAGGAACTTGCTGAGGTAATATCTTCTGGACTGTCAACGTGAACGTATTCTCTCTTAAATAATTGATTTAGAAACGTACATAGTGGTCGAGGTGTGGCTGTGCTAATACTCTGTACAGTTGTATTCCCAATCCCCAGCCCTGTTGTAATAAATACCATTGTGGCGTTTGCTGCCTTGACAGCTTCATGCAGCGTCATACTATTCTCACACACAAGAACATTTCAATCTCTTTTGAACATCACTTACGTGTGATGTTCTCTACTTGATTCTTCGCCCCTGTCATTTTCCACCATTAGCCTCCACATGCCGATTTTTCACTTACTGTTTCTATCTATCAGTACGTAAGTCCAAAGTTGCGCGTTAAAACCGGCCCTCTCACCTCCTTTCGAGTTATCAGAAAACTTGGAAACACACTCGAAGTCAAATGGAAATACAGACGACGCCGGTTTCGGACACTGGCTGAATCCAAGCTACGAAATCCGATCCCGAGGGCGATCGAAGTAACAGAGAGCGAGGAATGTCACAAAGTTTTGACAATTTAAGAAACAGACCAGATAGAAATGGCCCGTTGTTACAGGCAAGTGACTGCTCGGCTCTGCTTATTGCTCCGCGGGGTTTTGCTCGTCTCTGTGCTGGCCTGAGGCTGTGACCTGCAACTGGTGGATTGCTTGTCCGCTGCAGTGATGCCTGGCTTTGTGACCTGAATACTGTTTTCATGCTTTTATTTTTGTACGTTATGTTTCTCTCGCTCTCTGCTCACTGGGTGTTTGACAGTCTTCTTTTGTTTTAATGAGTTTTATTAGGTTTCTTTTCTTCGTGGCTGCCTGTATGGAGACGAATCCCAGGGCTGTATAAAGTCTCCGGACTTTGATGATAAATGAAGGGACAGGCGCAGGGAGAGCGAAAAAGCGAAACTAATCTCCATGGCATATTGTGTCGACATTCACGCCAATCTACTTCTCCCAAGATATTGTGGAGGTATTTGTAGCGATCCTTCGAGAAGCACAATATTCTCGAATAGTTTTGAAAATTGGAAACGTCATTCACTCTTTAAGAAGGGAGGGAAGTAAAAGAGAGAATATCAGCCTGTTAGCCCGACCTCAGTGTTTGAGAAGATGTTGCAGGCTATTATTAACGATGAAGTTTCCGCGGCACTTCGAGGCACATAATAACATAGGCCGAATTCAGCACGGTTTCCTCAAGGAGTAATCTGGCCTGACAAATCGCTTGAAATTCTTTGAGGAAATAACAGGCAGCATATGCAAAGGTGAGTCACTGAATGTTGTTTATTTGGATTTTCAGGAGGTCATTGACAAAGTGCAGCACACGAGTCTTCTAAAAACCGCTAAAGGCCTCTCATAATACTGCAAAGATACCGCCATAGATAGATGGATCACTGTTTGGGTGGAAACAGTTAGAATAAAATGGACTTTTTCTGGTCGTGGCCAAGTGGTTAAGGCGTTCGTCTAGTTACCTCAAGGTCGCTAGTTCGAGACTCAGCTGTGGCACCGTGTTTGTGCCCTTGAGCAAGGCACTTAATCACAGATTGCTCTCGTCTGTGCGAGGAGTGGCGCCCCACACAGACTTCCAATCTGCGCCTTGTAAGGCATGAAAATGCCCGGCGCAGGCCTCTCATGGTCTGAGTCGACGTTCCCTCCCCTCCCGCCCCTTCCTTCTCTGGTCAGGATACCGGTGACTAGTCGGTATTAGGGCCGCATCTTTTCAACTTATATGCCAGAACTGGGTGATTTTGTCGCCAAAGATGCGGACAATCCAACGTAGGATGAAGGGTAGGTGGTCTTGAGGAAGCAGAAAATTTGCAGAAGACCTTGGTCAGATGAAGAGATAGGCAATGAAGTGCCAGATAGACTATACGGTAGTAAGGGAGGCGAATGGAATGTCAACATTTATTTCGAGAGAACAAGAAAATAAAAACAAATATGTAATGCGGAGCCTTTATAAGACTTTTATGTGACTGCAGCTGGAATATGGTGAACGGTTCGGGTCCCTTATCTAAAACGGATGTGCCGGCAAAGGAGAGAGTCCAGAGGACCGTGAAGAGACTGATGCCCGGAAGAAAAGAGTTACATATAAGGAATATTTTACGACCTTGGGTCTTGGTCGCTGGAATGTGGAAGAATGAGTCGGGGATCTCATTGAAATCTATCGAATATTGACAGGCCAGGATAGAATGCACACGGAGAGGGTTTTGATGTAGTGCTAGAGTCGAGCACCAGCGGGCACAACCTCAGGTAAGGACGTCCCTTTAGAAAAGGGACTAGAACCAATTTCTGTAGCCAGAAAGTTATGGATTTGTGGAATTTATTGCCACGGTTAGCCGTGAAAAGCAAGTAACTGGATATATTTAAAGCGGCAGTTGAGGAGGTGGACAGGTAGTAAGGGTGTCAAATGTGACGAGGAGAAGGCAGGGAACTGCAGTTGACAGGAATGATATGTATGACCATAAGACCATAAGGCATAGGCGCAGAATTCGTCCATCTGGCCCATCGAGTCTGCTCCGCCATTCAATCATGGCTGATCTTTTTTTTTTCTCTCCTCATGAACTCCAGTTCCCAGCCCTCTCCCCATAACCTTTGGTGCCATGTCTAGTCAAAAACCTACCAATCTCTGCCTTAAATACGCCCAGCGATCTGGCCTCCACAACTGGATGTGGCAATAAATTCTACAAATTTACCACCATTTGGCCAAATAAATCTGTACGCATCTCTGTTTTGAAAGGGCGCCCCTCCATCCTGACGCTGTGCCCCCTTTTCCTAGACTCCCCCACCATGGGAATCACCCTTTCCACATCTACTCTGTCTAGTCCTTTCAACATTCGAATAGTTTCAATTAGATCCCCCTCTCATCCTTCTGAATTCCAGCGAGTACAGTCCCGGAGTCATCAATCATCCTTGTGAACGTCCTCTAGACTCTCTCCAGTGCCAGCCCGTATTTTCTAAGGTGAGGGACCCAAAACTGTTCACAATATTCAAGGTGAGACGTCAGCCGTGATGGAATGGTGGAGATCGGTGAGCCGAATAGCCTAATTTTGCTCCTATATCTTGTGGCATTGAGGCCGAATTTGGTGATAAATTAATGATGAATATCGCTTTTCATGACTCAGATAACAAACCGCCTGGCGTCCCTGTAACAAAATTTGGAAGCTTGGATGTTTTAAGTGACAGTTTCAAAAGTGGTCCTCCCGATTAACGTGTCGCGACGAGGATGGGATTCGAACCCACGCGTGCAGAGCACAATGGATTAGCAGTCCATCGCCTTAACCTCTCGGTCACCTCGTCTGCTCTTCCCTCTCTTGTGCTCCGAAGTTCTGATTTTCTTCACAGCATTTAAAACTTCTGCTTTAGGTCCACCCATGTGTGTTCAGATTCTAGGCCGAATTACTTTGCTCGCCGTGCTTACCAGAATTCATGGAGTTTGGGTAAGGACAGTTTAGAGAGATGTGTGCCAACCACAGTAAACATGGAAATAGGTATTTTATGCACTTTGTCCCCATGGACGTGCTGTGGTATAACTATCGAATCCGTGCTCTGTAACTCGGAGAAACTGTGAATGTTTTGAGTTGTAAAATGAGATAAATTTATGTCGAATTAAATAAAATTTCAATAGCTTTGTTATCATATTGCTTGATTTCAAGTAAACAGATATTATAGGAATTTGCCATCTGGTTCAGAATGACGATTTTCCCTGTTTTGGGCAAATGCAATAACCCGATAGCTACCACATTATGACGCGCTGACGTCACGCCCGGCTGTGCGCAGCCGCAGATCCGAACACCCTAACGCTTACCCGACACATACACATGGCTGCTCGGTTCGGGAATACCAAACCAACGGCTGAAAACCTGAAAAGAAATCGAGTTCACTCTATCAATAATGTATTTAATGTGGTGGACCATTTCACTGATTCCAATCCCAGAATATGACGCCGCTGTAAAAGACCGTGGCTTGTGCCTTTGAGAATTCCTTTTTGTGTGACAGAAACTAAATATTGTACAGCCCAAAGCAGGAATGCATGGAGAGATATTGACAACAGGTCGAATGTTCACCTGGGATGAAATCACTGTTTGCGTGTACTTTTAGCTCGGTCAGGAAGCCACTTAACAGGTGGAAACTCCTTGCAGCATTCAGCATGTTCCCTTTCTCACAAAATACGGCCGTGTGGCCTAATGGATAAGGCGTCTGACTTCGGTGCTTGACATGGTGGAAGTTATCAGAAGATTGCAGGTTCGAGTCCTGCCACGGTCGTTTTGAAAACCTGGCGGATTCGGTTCCATTCTGTCTCTCACTCCCTGCAGCCAACTGCTTGTCTCAATTCCGCGTGGGGATTAACCGGAGTACTACACCCTCGGTGAAAACGTAATGCCTCGTCTTCACAACATATAATATTATGCGGTATTTCTGCAGACACTTTCATAAACAATTGGTTGGAGCTTCTCAGACGCTCAGGAGGTGCTGCTGGGAAGGTGAAGTTTATTTCCCATTGAGCTCCGTCTCCGAGAACACCTTATCGGCGAGGATTCACCACCCAGCACTGACGGTACATTCTCCTGTCTCCAACCCTCCTCCTCTTCTTGGACTCAGCGCGCTGGTCCTCTGCCTGTTGTGGGATATCTTCATCACTAATTGCCAACTAGACATCAACCGCCTCAGCATCAGGTATCCTCACTTCTCCTCGTACCTTATCCCTCTGAATACGCTGCCCTCCCAAATCTCAACCCATCCCCAAATTTACCTTCAATCACGCAGACAAAGTGCTGATGTTGTAGAGTGGCGGACTGACCTCTACCTTGCTGAGACAAGGCGGGAACTCTCAGACACATCTTCATCCCTACACCTTGAATAATCCCGACTGCGGACGATCACAGAACTGTCTCCTGGATGTGGACGATCACAGAACTGTCTCCGGGGTGCGGACGACCACAGAACATTCGCGAACCTTCCCGTGCTCTTGATTGACTCACTAACTTTCAGTTCCCTGGCTATGACCGTCTCATTTTCTCTATGGACGTCCAGTCCCGCTATTAAAAGGGCCTTAAAACTCTCCACATTTAACAAGGAAAGAACCAACCAGTTCCCTTCTATCATCACCATCCTCCGTCTGACAGAACCAGTCCTCTCCTCAACAGTTTCTCCATCGGCTGCTCCTAATTACTCCAATTAGGCCCTGCGTCCTAGAAGGCTCCCGACACTGCGTCCCAGAGGAGTCCCGACCCTGCGTCCTAGAAGGGTCCGTGCATTGTGTCCTAGAAGAGTCCCGACCCTGCATCTTAAAAGTGTCCCGGCCCTGCGCCCTGGAAAGGTCCCTGCCCTGCGTCCTACAAGGGTCCCGACACTGCGTCCCAGAAGAGTCCCGATCCTGCGTCCTAGAAGGGTCCGTGCATTGTGTCCAAGAAGAGTCCCGACCCTGCATCTTAAAAGTGTCCCGGCCCTGCGCCCTGGAAAGGTCCCTGCCCTGCGTCCTACAAGGGTCCCGTCCCTGCGCTCCAAGGAGGGTCCCCGTTCCGTACCTAACAGCCTAATGAAGCAGACTCCAAGAACCGAGCCAAACCTACTCCAAGAGCCACGTCCTGGGCTGGAGCTTCTCGTCCAGCGCTGGAAATCCTCGCCCAGCCCAGGAGTTCCTCGCCCAGCCCAGGAGTCACCGCCATTCCAGGAAAGCCTACCGTTCCATCCCCAGACCACATTTCGGGCATTCTGAACGTCTGCTTTTCTTTCTCCTACCTGCATCCAGGCGGGTGGATGCTTGCAATCGCGTTGGCCACTTGCGTAGGTTACGGAAGACGCAGAAGTATAAATCAGCCTTTCGGAAGAAGACATCAGATATGTCGGCAACAATGATGTGGTCGGGGGAATGGTAGAACCGACTACTGAATTGCTTCGAGGCGATAGACAGTAATAAAATGACCCAGGTCTCATAAGAGAATCTCAATGTCACAATGCTTATAAAGACACGGAGAACGAGTGTCTACCTCAGATTCATTCAGAGTCCAGAGTGTTCCTTAACCAGAAGCACTGGGTGAGCAAAGGATCTGCAAAATGCTGAGCGGTGGATTCGTGGCAATACTTTTCACATTTACTCATTATTATTATTTATCTATAGGACTTGTTTTATATTTTGCTCTTTGATAGTTGTCTATTGCTGTGTGCAGCGCTTTATCAGCTTCCCTGGTGGTCTAGTGGTTAGGATTCGGCGCTCTCACCGCCGCGGCCCTGGTCCGATTCCTGGTCAGAAAATCAAAATATTGCCTGCAGTAATTTAATGTGCTAATTTTAAATTATGGTGTGGATTAACTTGCTTCCACTATAACCCCATTCCTGTCTATGCTTAATCTGCATTGGACTGATTCAGTACCACAAAATATCGGAGCAGAATCCAGTCCTCTGGCACATCGGGTTTGCTTCGACATTTCCTCTGAGCCTCATTCTCCTGATTTTGTATCATTTCATGCCCTGATCAATCTAGAATCTATCAATCTCGGACAATTATACAAAAAGACTTGGACTCCACAGGGGCCCGTGGCAACGAATTTGACAGATTCACCGCTCTATGGCTAAAGAACTCAGTCCTCATCTCTGTTCTAAGAGGACGCTCCTCTATCTCGAGGCTGCGTCCTTTGATCTTATTTTGGAATCCTACTGAATTCCAGTGAATGCAAGTCCGGCGCAGCAAACGCTCTTCATATCACTAGCCATTCCATCCGAGCATCATTCCCCTGAATCTCCTTTGAAATTTCCCAGGCTTCAGCAATACTTTCTCAGGTAAAGTAACTAAAACTGCTTACAATACTGCAAGCGAGGCCTCACCAGTTCTTTGTAAAGTCTCTGAATTACATCCTTGCTTTATATTGCTTTGTACATCAGTCACTGAAAGCAAGTATGCACGTACAGCAGGCAGTGAAGAAAGCTAATGGCATGTTGGCCTTCATAACAAGGGGAATTGAGTATAAGAGCAAAGAGGTCCTTCTGCAGCTGTACAGGGCCCTGGAGAGATCACACCTGGAGTACTGTGTGCAGTTTTGGTCTCCAAATTTGAGGAAGGACGGATAAAGCGCTTAAAGATGGCGGAATCAAAGGTTATGGGGATAAGGCAGGAACTGGATACTGATTGTGGATGATCAAGCGTGATCACAGTGAATGCCAGTGCTGGCTCGAAGGGCCCAGTTGCCTACTCCTGCACCTATTGTCTATTGTCTATTGTCTACATTCTCGTCCTCTTGAAATAAAAGCGAACATCGCATGCGCCTTCATCACCACAGATTCAACCTACAAATTAACCTTTGGGACATTATGGTGCAGTTATGTACGTCGCAATGGGAGGCCTGTACAAGACTCCCAAGGTTCTTAGCGCTTCAATTTTATTGCTTGCATTTTATCTCCTTTTAGAAAGCGTGCTCCTTCATTTTTGATAGCAAAGCACACGACCATGTATCTCCCTGCACTGCATGCCATCTGCCACTCCCTTGTCCATTCTCCCAGCCTGAGATCTTCTGTACCCTCTCTACCTCCGAGAAGGACCCCCTGCTCGTTTCGCTGTGAAGAATCTGTACATGGTGAGTGGAGTGATTCGACTATTCCAGGTTCCAGTTGCCTACAGTGGAACTGTTGGAATGTTTCATTAATTTCATCTGCTTTACCGGTGAGATCAAAAACCGTTTCATGACAATATTCTGTGCTCATTTAGCGCTCGTGTAAGCTTCTTCATCTAATCTATTTGCTATCTGTCTACCTGTGCACCAGCAACACACGTTTAATTAGAAAGAGGACAGTCAACGTACCAGCGTCAACTCTGATTCTGACTATTGGTGGTTGATCGAAGTCTTCGTATTTACACATTCGTCCCGGCGGTGAACGCATCACGGGATTCCATTGTTCCGCATTGCTCGTAAGAAGTGAAAAGTGAATCACAGACAATATGGTTGTTCAGCAATATGACTGCATCTCCATCGCCTGATCATAACGGTAGTCGGCTTAGTAACCAAGCATTCTTCTTTGCCATTGCCTTCCATATCATGTCTGTCCAGTGATATCTGACATATTCCACTGATACGAGTCGTGAAGGAATTATGAATAGACACAGGCTCTTCGACTCAAAGATCCATTCCGACCGCCTTTCCCACCAGAGTAAGACCCAAGTTTCCTGCATGCGGACCATATTCCTCTAAGGCCCGCCCTTCCATGAAACTGTTCTACCTGCCTGATCTACTTCTTCTGGCAGCTCATTCCACATATTCACTGAACTCTTCATGAAAACGTTGCTGCCCATGTTCCTTTCAAATATTCTAATGTCAAATAATTTGGTCTCCTTTGCACAGACAAGAAGGCTGTTAACATTCGTTTTATCTCTGTTTTAAATCTCATTCTCCTCGTCTTGGAATGAGCAAACGACAGGCTGGGACAAGCTCTTTATATAACCCAGTTCTTGTCCTGAAATCGTCATTGTATAACTCACTTGCACTGTTTCCAGTTTAATGGCCTATTTTCTATAATAGAGCGTCCGAAACTCTACATAGCACTCTGTCCACAAACTCAACAACGACCTATCATAATGTATTACTTTTCGTTCCTTCCTGTTGCCTTGAATGAGGAAGGCCGGAATGATAAAAGGCTTTTCACTATACTTCCGAAATCAGCGAACAGTGAGCTTGTGCCTCTGGGTCCCTCGTGTCAATTGCACTCGGTAATGCCCGGCCATTTACAGCACAAGTGCTTTGCAAGCTTTATTTCTAAAATGTACGACATTATACATATCTGCGTGGCAATCCATTTACAACACATCCGCCACTTCTTTAACTGAACCAGATACGCTTGTAATCAAGAGTAATCTCCCTCAGTATCAACAGCACCGCCTAATTTTGTGTCATGCAGAAACTTCCTGATCAAGACGCGATTTTGCATCAAAATTACCGACATAAATAACGATTAACGAACAAAAGTGACCATATCGAGCTGACCACCACACATCCTCAATTGTACCCTTCAGTTCCTTCCCAACTCTTTCCCCATTCTTAGCTCCCCACTCTAGTCATCTACTCTCTACGTTCAGTTCAGCGGAAGTGTGTGAATCGGAATTGTGTACTATCTCCTATCGTCCAGAGATGTTACCTGACCCGCTGTCCACTATTCCTGCAGCGATTCGTTATTTGTTCTGTATGACATATGTTAGACAAGGAGAACATGACTTTGAAAAAAAAAATCGCAGATGCAGTCTCAATAAAGCTCGAAATAACTGTGTGAAGTCTTACAGACAATAAATTATAATGAATACCAAGTATAATTTGATCTTCATCACCACTCACTGCACCTCAATCCCTCGCCTATTAAACACACTCAGTGATGCTGTCTCTCTGTAGAAGAGGGTGACCATATATTTCCCATATTCGACTCCAGTCGTAATCACTCAGTTTGACTACATCACCTTGACTCATCTGGACGGGTTCATCACTGCTCATATCTCAGTGAGTATTGT
Organism: Mobula hypostoma; assembly: GCF_963921235.1. NCBI lineage: Eukaryota > Metazoa > Chordata > Chondrichthyes > Myliobatiformes > Myliobatidae > Mobula > Mobula hypostoma. Next base: position 93,040 of record NW_026948257.1, on the reverse strand, counting down.
CTGGTCCAGTCGAGTTAGTCGAGTTTATTGCCGTGTGCCCAGGGACGGTGAGATACAGGTACAATAAAAAAAAAACTTGCAGCATCATTGCAGGCTCGAGGAGACAGAAAGCCCGCAAAACATAAATCATACAGCTCTGCATTATTAACAAAAGCTAGATATAAATCTTGTGTCATTTTCAGACTTGGAAATGATCCCTCGGGCAAACTGATAATATAGATTGCGAACAACTGATCTCCAAGCATCGGTCCCTATTATATCCACTGAGTTAGCATACAGGCCCAAGAAATGCCTGTTTATTCCTTTTCTTTAAACACATAGACAACAGTAAGAAGAGCAAGACTCTAATCCTCTTCAGCTAGCCCTGACATTCAAAAAGATCAGGCTGGACCAAACTTGCTTTCAGTCCTACTCCCCATACCACAATTGCCAGTCAAAAGTTCTCCACCAAATCTTCTTCCGTCTCCCTAGGTGAGAGGAGATAATCTTCTGTCGTCTGCCTTTATTTCTATGTCCTGATAACGCCCCCAGCTTCCGATAAATGCATATGGATATAAATCTTTTTTAAAAAGGGACATTGTTCTGAGATTTTGCTCAGGATTGAGACGACTTTGGGGACGCAGAGCCAGTCAGGGTCTATGGGAGAGAACAAACACCGGGTGAAACCCTTTTCCGCCATTGGTCAACATATTAGATTGACATCTGCACACACCAATGGGAGCTAGGTATGTTGCATGTCTTTGACGAGGGTTGGTTTGTGGGTCGTTGGCTGATGGCGGGAGTGTGCACAGTCGCTACACCCCACCAGTCACAACCGGCGAGGGCGATATTGACGGAAGATCAGCGAACCAGCTTATGTACGGCAATGTACGGTCGCTTGCTGGTCAAGAGTGTAATAGGAAGTCTGCACAGCGAGTGACATGATACTGCGAAAGCTTTTCCCTCTCATGGACTCGTCTGCCCTGTTCAGCGACTGGGTCATCATCTCAGTCCCCCTCCCACCCTCGGCTGAACAATATTTCTTATTGAAATAAGCAAATACTTTATTGGTTCAAACTTCAATTCTTTTTCAGCTCAAATTCATATGGTGGTCGTGTCTTAACGGAGGATTGAACTAAAGTTCCGGGAACAGATTTATTGGAAAATCGCTACTCCTTCATGCCTTGTTACCTGTTCGCTCCTACGCTGCCGCACCAGTTCACGTCTCCTACCCTTACTGCACCCCAGCTGTGTTGTAAAGGAATATCTATAAACTTCCCACCCCAAACAGGCAGTCCTTTCTCTGAACACAGACATTGATTATTGATTGCTGAACGCTTGCTTCCGCCTTGAGAGGATTGAGAGGAAAGTATGAGTTAGGAGGGAAGGAGAATATGGAGAGGGGGGGGGGAAAGAGAGAGAGAGAGAGAGAGAGAGAGAGAGAGAGAGAGAGAGAGGAGTGAATGTGTGTTTGTTTGTGGGGGTTTGTGTCTGTTACAGAGAGAGATAGAGAAAGAGCGAGTCGTGGAAGTGAAGCAGGGAAGAGAGTCACATCGTAGACAGGGCAAGAAAGATAAGCGGGGGAGTTTGAAAGGCAGTGGAAGAGAGAGAGTTACACGGCAGTTTATCAATTTAGTGTTCACTTTGGGCCATCGTTTTCCTCATAGTGTTTTCTTGACCATCAGAATATTTCACCCCAGTGAGAAAACGAAATGTTACTTTCCATCCCTTCATTTAAACTCGGAAGCTGGAGGGCTCGTAGGAATTGTCACCGTTCGGACGGAGGAAGGAAAATGGTTCATGCGTTTACACTTGATCCTCCAACAGAGGGAGCAAGAGAGGGCGCTACGTTCTACTCATTGATGCTACTTCTCCCAGTTTCTTCAATTATGAAGATAATTAACATTAAATTGGTGCCATTAATTCTAAAATTTCCAGAGTTACTGTTGATTTGGATGCAGGAATTCTGCTCAGTGGGATAAATCGTCCCCAGTCCAGCTGAAGGAAGAAGGTTGGTGAACGAAGTGAGGCGCCCTGTATCCAAACAGCTGTAGAACTCGCCGACATCAATCGCTCTGTTTCTACTCGAAATCTATTGTTAGATACTCGTTTGCAAAGTAACAATGTCGTCGCTAAGTAAACTACACGAGAAAGGGTTGTTTAAGCTCCCTCACCGAGATTGATCAGAGTCGGAGTGAAAATGAACTCTTGGCACTGAGAATGGAAGAGTATTGAAGAGTGTAAGAATCTTAACATTTGCCTCCTGGACTTGGCAGAGAATGTAGCGTTCAGACAGCAGCCAGGGAGTTACTGACCGGCAGGTGGAGTTCTGGTCCCTTGTGCCTGTAGAGTGAGCGCTGCGAACAGGGCTCGAACCTGCGCGGGGAATCCCCATTGGATTTCAAGTCCAACACCTTAACCACTCGGCCATCGCAGCTCCATCTATGTCAATTACCCACCGCACACTCCATCTGAAGTGATTTATTTTCAGTGATGGAAATGATAAATCACCATTCCAATACAAATAGTATGATTGGATGATGTGGGAATTTGTTTCAAGACAGGTAGGTCAGAACGTGAGTGTAGATATATAACATTGGCGTCAGTATCGTCAATGAAGGAGATTTCCACTGCTGGGGATAAAGGTCAGGATTAGAATCAGGGTTATAATGACGGATATATGTCTTTTTTTTTTGTTTTATGGCAGCTGTACCGTGTAACACATACAGAATAATAATATAACATCCATAGGTCCATAAAACAAAGGAACGGGAACAGGAGTTCGCCCCATCGAGTCTGTTCCACCATGGTAGCAGAGCTGATATAAGATCCCCTCAACCCTATTCGACTGGACATGGACATTGACGTCCTTAACAAACAAGAAATTATCAACCTTTGCTTCAAACAAACCCAATGACTTGGCTTCCATAGCCGTCTGTGACATCTAATTCCTCAGATGCAGCACCCTTTGGATAAATGTATTCTGCTTCATCCCTGTTCTAAGCTATCATCTTTCTATTCCGGTTAGGCCACACTTGGAGCACTGTGTCCAGTTCTGGTCACCTCACTGTAGGAAGGATGTGGAAGCATTGGAAAGGGTACAGGGGAGATTTATCAGGGTGCTGCCCGGTTTAGAGGGTATGCATTATGATCAGAGATTAAGGGAGCTAGGGCTTTATCTTTGGAGAGAAGGAGGGTGAGAGGAGACATGATAGAGGTGTACAAGATAATAAGAGGAATAGATAGAGTGGATAGCCAGCGCCTCTTCTCCAGGGCACCACTGCTCAATACAAGAGGACATGGCTTTAAGGTAAGGGGTGGGAAATTCAAGGGGGGTATTAGAGGAAGGTTTTTTACTGAGAGAGTGGTTGGTGCCTGAGTCAGTGGTGGAGGCAGATACACTAGTGAAGTTTAAGAGACTACTAGACTGGTATATGGAGGAATGAAAGGTGGGGGCTTATATGGGAGGCAGGGTTTGACGGTCGGCACAACATCGTGGGCCGAATGGCCTGTACTGTGCTGTACTGTTCTATGTTCTATGTTCTATTCTGAGGCCCCGCTCTCTAATCCTAGACTACCCCACTATTGGAAACACCCTCCGTACTTCTACTCTAAGTAGGCGTTTCAATATTCGATAGATTTCAATGAGTTGCCCCTGCAGTGAGCACAGGCACGGAACTATCAATCTCCCCTCGTTTGAATCCGATAACCCATGCGTTCCCGTGTCATTCCCGTGAACCTCCTCTGGACTCTCCGAGTGTCTTCTGACCAACGTCTTATATCTGCCAACATTGCATTGTTGCTTTTATATTCTACTCTTGAACTGGATGTTAAAATTGCATGTTAAAATTCCTTTACCTATGACTAAGCCTGGAAGTAGGCAAGTTGAGAATACTGCACAAGGTCTCTTTGCATCTCTGGTTTCTGAAACTATCCTCTTTTAGAGACGTTTGTTATCTTTTTTTTTCCAAGGAGCATCACCGTACTACACGATGATCTATTTGACAAATCTTCGTCCATTTTCCTCAACTGTTCCTTGAACCTTGGAATACGTTGAAGTCAGGCTACCCAGTATATTATTTCCTTTTCTTAACTCCCCTCGCTTCTTTCAGCGTGGAGTGACAATTGCAATTTTTCAGTCATCAGGAACCATTCCGGAATGCAGTGATACTTGAAGGAGTACTACTAATGCCTCCAGAATCTCTTCATCTACCTCTTTCAGAACCCTGGGGTACAGTCGTCAGGTCCAGGTGACATCTATCTTCAGTACTATTAGCTTCACGAGCACCTTCTCCGTTGTCTTAACATCTACTCTCACTTATGTCCTCTCCTACACGTTTATTGGTGCCATCATGCTGCTATCTTCCACAGCGCAGACTAACGCAACATATTCATTCAGTTAGCCCATCTATTAATTTTCGCCCATTACTACTTCTCCCGCCTCATTTTCCAACTTTCTGATATTCACTCCCGCCTCCCGTTTATTCACATGTCTGAAAAAATGGTATTTTCATCTCTAATATTTTCCACTTAATCTTTCCTGTCATCAATGTTTAATTCCTTTTCATTGGTTTTTGAAAGTGTCTGAAACCTCCAGCTTCCCACTATTGCTTGCTGTATTATGAGCACCGACTTTTGCCTTTATGCTAACTTTACTTTCCATTTTCGGCCACGGTTGCCTCATCCTCCCCTTCGAATATTTATTCTTATTTGAGATGTATCTATCCTGCGCGTCCCAATTGCCCCCAGGAGCACCAGTCATTGTGGATCTGCCGTTATCCCTGCTCCAATCCACTTGGCCATCTCCAGACTTTGGGCGCTGTTCTTTTCTGCGAGTGAAAGCGGCGAGGGCAGGTATCGTCAGTGATTTTATTTTTGCGAGTGACGTGATCGGGGACTGTAATTTTCGCTACTTTTTTTTGCTGCAGAAGTGGAGGGTCTGCGAGGTTTTTTTTATTTTATTTTTTTCGGGCCGGGTTTGATGTCTGCCCTTACATCTACACCCATGGTCTCTCTGTATTTAATAGCTATCTGGAGTAGAGAAATCTCAGAGTTGTATTGTACAAGCAGATTTTGACAATAAAATTAACCTTCTGAACCTTGTTATTTTCCTCTCTCGTGCCTCTGCAGTTCTACATACTGCACGTAATTCTCATATGTGTGATTTTAGCTTCTCGCTCTCAAACTACAGAGTGAATTCGATCATATCATGAGCATTCCTGTATCTTAAACTTCCTAGACAAATCACAACACAACACGCAATTCACAATTGTTTTTTTTTTCCTAATGGACTCAACCAAAGCGTGTTCGAAGAAGCCATCTAGTAGGCTTTGCCCAAATTCCCTCTCTGGGGATCCAGCGCCAACTAGACTTTCCCAAACTATCTTCATATTGAAATGCTACAATGACCATCGCAATACTGTCGTTTTCATATGCCTGTGTATCTCCCGTTGTTATTTGTACTCACAGTCCACTGCTGGAGGCCTGTATATAACTGTCTTCCTCTGAACCTATGATACCTCTCTCTAAGAACTTGGTTTATTTTCGGTATATCACTATAAGTTACAATACAATAAATTAAATAGATATTTAAAACGGAATCTTTAGTGTTAATGTGTTGAGACGTGTCTGAGCAGTTTGGTTTGGTGTAGGTCCTGAATGATGCACGCAGCCTGCTCTTGGCATCGTACTCTGAGCATCATATCCGCGATGGTGGCGAGGCGTGTGCCCGTGATTGAAGTGACGACGGCTACATCACTCAGCAGCCTCTTTCGGTGCTCTGCATTGGATACCCGCCCCACACCGGGCTGTGAAGCAACACCCATAAAGCTCTCCACATAGGTCCATAGAAATTAAGTAAAATATTGGATACCTGGGTAATTTAAAGTGCGAGGTAAAATACATTTTACAATATGAAAATGACCAAACAATTTAACAGGAAATGAGACTATTTTACCGGAAGAAAGGGAAAGCAGATCTGTTAGAAACAAAGGTATTACTTAAAAACGGAAACGTTTTCGCCGAGTTTAATTTATTAAATTGCTCGCAAAGCAGTTGTGAGTTTATTTCCATGATTGGAAATTTATTCGACGCTTTCATCTGAGAAGAATAGTTTTCTAAAACATTTCAAAACTAAATTAGCGGGGGAGAGCAGAAGAACTTTCAACTGCTCTCTGAATTTTGCCTGGGTCACTCCGTAAATAAATGTATTTGTGCAACTGCTGAAATTCTGAATAACAGAACCCCAAAACTGTGCCTGATAAAGCCGAATGGACATTTCCAGATCTGTGTAGAGGCATCGCATGAGAATGAAGACCAGAGTGCTTGTCGCCCAACACAGAAGGAAACTCGCCGACAGGCTGAAGAGCAGAATGATGGATTGTCTCCGACTCTCCATCTCCGGATCTCGCTGTTTCCCACAATTTCCCCGTCCCTTCAGCTCCCTACGGACTCTGCTCGCCGCCAGTATCTGTCTGACGGTCAGAGCATTGAGGGTCAAAATGAGGAAGAAAGGAAGTAGCGGATTCAACAGACGGTCCACCCAGTAAAACCCCTCAAACGATAGCAAGAAAGGAAATAGGGGTTTACCGATACAGACCCAGTTACCCCTCACCAACCACGATATTCTTTCCATATAGATGAAATAAAATGGTATGTTTTTAAAAAATAAACTGATAGATACCGCACCAATCACCACACCCGCAATTTTGGGGATGCAGTATTTTGTTTTGAAATTAACCGAACAAATGGCCACAAAGCGGTCGAACGTGAACGCGACGGTAAACCAGACGGAACAATCAACGGCCACGTGACACATGACGTAGTGGACAAGGCAGTACGGAGCGCTGCCAAGGACACTGTAAAATCCGTATGCTTCAGCCATCTGGGAGAACAGGACTTCAATAACCACCACCATTAGATCCGCCGCTGCCATCGCCACCAGGTAGCGTGTGACGCATTTGGAGAGACCGCAGTTTCCTCGGCAGAGAATGATGATTGCAACAAGGTTAACTACAGTGAAACAAAAAGAAAAGGACCAAAAATAAGAATAAAGAAAATCAAACGCATTTTGCATAGAAATACAGCCATAATTTGTTCGCTTAAAGTAATACCATCTCTGCCGGACATTATCAGTGGAAGTGAAGAATGCCTGTGTTGATGCGGTGTGTTTGAAAACCTGACCGCAGAATAAAGCGCTTTACCGTAGCACATGCTACATTATCTCCTCACGATCTCGGATGCAGCAGCGATGAGTAGAGTCCAGGAATGTTAACGCACAGCAACGCGTCGTTCGGCTCAATATCTCCACACCGACCGACATGGCCATCTGAGCTGGTACCGTTTGTTCGCGTTTAGATCACATCTCTCTACGGCGTTCACATTTGTCAAACTATCCAGGTGTATTTTAAATATTGTTAATGACCCTGTATCGCTCATTTCCTTTGCCAGGCTCTTCAATACACTGAGCAACCCCTGAGTGGGAAAACGTCGCTCGGAATCCAACTCTACTTCTGCCCTCTGATTTTAAATATATTCCCTTTTACTCACGATTACCCAACCCCACGGAGATGAATGACTGTATCCGTATATTATCACGGTTTTATGCACCTCCACCAATCACCTGCCTTAAAGAATAAAATGCCACTCGGCCGAACCTCTCCCTGTAACTCAGGCCCTGGAGTTCCTGCAGCTTCTTTGTAAATACTGTCTGCACTCCTTTCAGCGCACTTCTGCCTTTCCGATAACAGGGCGACCAAAACTGTTCACAGAACTCCAAGCGCGGCATCTCCAAGCAGAGAGGTAGTGTGATTGAAGTGCGCATCTCACTTCCTTTATGAAGGGTTTAGTTATTATTCGATTGCAAGGTCAGATTCTCAAACCAGGATCTTGCACCCCAGCAACCTTCCGTCTATTTTCTTTTACTGATTCATGGGCAAACCATTGCACCGAGTAGAACAGTTTTGCACGGTTTGAAAAGTGCACGGCGCTTCAATATGCATGTCGAACAATGACAAAACATAATACACCACACAAGTAACGCTGTTACACAGTCACCTCTGACAGGGAGTGTGCCGAAGTAAACTGTTTTGACTGAACGGCGTTGGTGGTTTCTGTCTCTATTGTGACCATTTTTGACAGTGTTGTAACTTGAAACAATGACAATGCAAATACGTTGAAGCTCTAAAATGTTCTAACGTAAATGTGGTACGTTTAGTATTTAGCACATTTATGGATTATATTCAATAATAGTTAATTTCCCAGTATTTCATAATTATACTAACAAAGATTTTTTAAAATATATTTACAGAGTGACCTATTTCAGTTATGGCGCAGCTGCGTACACGAGCATGAGGGAACAGTGCTGACACCAAGAAACATAGATAAGAATTCGGTGACTGGAAAAAACTTGGTAATTGTCAAAGAAAAGGATAGAACATCAAGCGTCCTTTAATTAAGCAGTGTTGGAAGGGGAAAATAGAAGGGGAAAAGATGATTTTAACTTTCAGAAAGAGGGAAGAGAAATTTTTGGTGGAAATTGGTAAATTTCCAACTGGGCGCTCAACCGCTGGAAGTTGCGTGTGTGTTTGTGGAGCGACAAGTGTCTCTGGATCACAGCTGTGGCGGCGCATCGTTTATGCTGAAATGGAACCCGACCACCCGGCTGCGCTATTGGATTTCCTGTCTTTAGACGAGTCTCGTTCGCCCTTCCATGACAAGCCGGCCTCGGTGACGAAGCACTCGACACGACTAAGTTGCTGTAAAGCCTCATTTGTTTCACAAATGTCCTTTAGGGAAGGAGAATATTGGCCTTCATCTGGATTTTATGCGGCTGTAGACACAAGAATCCTGTGGATTGTTACATTAATCCTCTGGTCGGGAAAGTTAGAGAAGCGCTAATAATATCAGAATTGCTTGTGATGCTCACTTCCCGTGAACCCGAACAAGAAGAGGGAATATAATTTCTCAAATTGAAATCAAAGCTATTTACTGTGAGTTTAAGCGTTAATCTACTGCTCACGAGACAGGGTTGGAAGGAATGAGGTTCGCTAATGACAGGAGGTTTTGATAGACACGGATTATGTGTGTTGTGTCTGTACAGTTCGAAGTCTCAACGCCACAAATGAGAAGATTACAGGCAGTTCCAGTGACAAGTCTGTATGACCCAGGTTAAAATATTAACAGGGCAGGAGGCTGAGAGGAACGAGACGGCATTATAGGCATTTTTAATAAATACGATTAAAACCACATGAGCAGTAGCTGAGAGCAGCGTGAGGTCTCTGCTTCAGTATAAAGTAATCGAAAGGTACTTACCCGGGATACCGACAATTATAATCACTATGTAACTGATGGCGCTGTCTTGAGGCATTGCTAATCCAAGGCTGTTAGTATTTACAATTCTGTTCGGAATGTTCCCAATTTCTAAATGTCATAAAAGTTGTAAATAACCAGTCAATAATCTCAAACAGTTATAACAAAGCCCAGATAGCAAACTTATTTTGCGCCTAATGCGTAAAATTCTTCACCGGTCACACGTTGTTGAGAGTCCTCCGCGTCTAAATGTTTCTGTCCTAAATGTAGCCGAAGTACATAATGACGAACTTTTGTAGAATAATCGGTTACCAATGATGAAAACAACTTGTACATTGACTGGTGCTAATTACTGCTAATTAGCAATTATTTCCCTGCTTTAGCGAACCGGAATGCCAATGGGGAAAGAACAGGCCTGATTTCATTGAACTGAACTCAACACCAGTCTTGACGCCCCAAGAGACAGCTGACGCTGGGACTGCAACACCTGATTGTTGTCAAACTACTCTGTGTAATGATAGGACATTATCTGAGCATCGCTGGTAGCGACAATAGTCTGTAATCCTTTTGCTGAGTCCACCTCATTCCACTCTGACATTAAGTCTCTGCCTTGTTATTTCTCTGTGATGACGCACCTTTAATATGTTTCACTTACTTTGCTCCGGTGATTTTTTTTTTTCTGGCCATGATACATTAACGTTAATGGGTATTTTTTGGCGCAAACTCTCACTGTTTGCACTGTTACCGACTCAGTGGCAAACACAGATGTTGGCAAGTATGCGGTGCGAAATGAAAAACAATCACATTATCCGCTGCAGTACCAGAGTCAGAGACAAATAGAAAGCATTGTATCAACACTAGTTTTAATGCAAATAAGTACCAGTAAGGATATTACAGAGTCACCAGGTGATTTGTGAAGTTAGATTTCAGAAAGAAATTGATTCATGGAAAGAGTGCTTTTTAAGCAGTTACAGTTACGTTTGTAAGTGTGTACCCCTTATATATCTTATAACGAATATGTATAAAATTTCCTACTCGTGCTGTGGATTTTGAAACGGTAAAGTGACGGACAAAGCCGACGTTGAATCCACCTGAGGAACAGTTAGATTCTGAAATATTGTCAGTTAGCTTTAGAAATACAATGGGCTGATACGACTGCCATTCACTGTCCTGTGGGTTAACAGCACAACCATCAACACGTTTCTCCCAGGTGTGAATACCGGCATAATTTAATAAAATACTTTCTGCCAACTATAGATTCCATTCCGTTTTTTCTCATGGTTAAACATTAAAATGTCCGTGTCCTTGGCATTACCTTCGCAGTGCCCTGCAGAAATGAATGCAGGACCCACAAATAGGGCTACACCATCACATAAAGCCATATGAAAAACCGCTATTAGCAGATACACACAGAAACACACACACACACACACACACACACACACACACACACACACACATATACACACATACTCTCTCTCCCTCACACACAGAGACAAATGCACACACACACACATACAACACACGCACGTACGCACAAATACACACATACTCTCTTTCCCTCACACACACACACACACACACAGATGCACACAACACACACACACACACACACACACACACACACACACACACACACACAGAGGCAAATGAACGTCAATACATTTATTAAGTTCTTTGCCGATCTCCCAGTTCATGCCTTTCTCTTCTCCGTCAGGAAGAGTCAGCATATCGGTGAAGTGATTGAAGAAACAGAAGCGACATTGAAACAGCTGCAAGACCATGTTGTAGAAACAAGAATTATTCACAGCAGAATGAAAGAAGAAGAACAGTAAATTGGGAGAACAGAGTCACAGGCCAGTCTGCCAGAGAGAGGAAAAGACTGAGCATGCAGTCGGTTTCAAGGTGAAAATGAAGAGAAGGTTAATATGCAGTTAATATAAAATGCAGAATTAGTGAGAGAGAACGACAGCAGTGAGAGACAATCGACAAACGGGAGACATTCAGTCGGATAATGTAAGAGTCTGGGTTTCATTCTCCACCTGCCTGTCGCCGGTAGAGTGTGGAGTGGTGGTTCATTCTGTACCCACCTGTCTCCGGTAGAATGTGACAGTTTGGGGATAATGTTATATTTATCAGTCCCTGGAACAGAATGAGAGCGTGGCGTACTTTAGTTCCCACTCTCTGGTTCATTGTGAGAGTGTGCATTTCATACTGTACATACATACCAGTCTCTGTTACAGTATGAGAGTGTGGGTTTCATTCTATAATTGTCAGTCTCTGCTACAGTGTGGGAGTGTGGGATTCAATTTGTATCTGTCAGTCTCTGTTACAGTGTGAAAATGTGGGTTTCATTCTGTATTTGTCAGTCTCTCCTACAGTATGAGAGTGTGGGGTTCATTCTGTATCTGTCAGTCTCTGCTACAGTGTGAGAGTTTGGGCTTCATTCTGTATCTGTCAGTCTCTGCTACAGTGTGAGAGTGTGGGTGTCACGGTACAGTCCGTGGAGACAGGACTCCGGGTCTTCCAGCTGTCCCCTGTTTTATTTGAGTTAATCATAGGCACCAGTTTCGCATCTTAGGACTTTGAATATAAGTAGCCTTGGGTTACGACTGTGGGTTGCTGGTTTGTCTTGTCAAGATCCCCTGGGAGCAACCTGTCGGTGGAAGGCTAAAGCGGCAATTTGCCATCTTTAGGCCGCGTTGGGGAATCATCCCCTCATGGAGCCTTGCTGTCAGTAGTCGGAGCTGTCTTTGCGGGATGGATTCGGCTGTTTCCTGGGCCAGCTGAGTGGCCGTCAGTCACTCCAAGCTAGGTACGGATCCGGCTGTTTCCATAGCTAGCCAAGGTTGCTGGCCGTAACCCCGATGCAGAGATGGAACTGTCTGCCGTTCTTTGGTGTTTGTCTCTTCTTGTCCTCGCCTCCGTGAAGTAAGTCAGGCCGTTCAGCCGTTGCCCTGCGGAGTATCTGTTTTGTCTTTGCCTCTGTTGGGTAAGTCTGGCAGTTTTCGTGTGGAGATGAAGTTGAGTCCCGGCTTGTCTAAGTCCCAGCTCTATGTCTATGTACTGTCCTGTCTCATGTTGGTGTCGTGTTAAAGATGAGTCCCGGCTTTTCGAAGGTTAGTCCCGGCACTATGTTGATGTACAGTTCCCAGTTTGTTTCCGAGTACCTATCTCCGAGTTATCAGCCTAAGCATCCCAAGAGCCAAGACGCCAGCCTCAAGCCTCAAAGGCCAAGACCCCAGCCTCAAGAGCCAAGACGCCAAGACCCCAGCCTCAAGAGCGAAGATCCCAGCCTCAAGCCTCAAAAGCCAAGTCCTTAGCCTCAAGCCTCAGGAGCCTAGTACCCAGCCTGTCCACCAGCTCAAGCCTCAAGACCCCAGCCTGTCTCAAACTCAAGCCTCAAGACAAAAGCCTGTCTCCAAGCTCAAGCCTGAAGACCCCAGCCTGTCTCCAAGCTTAAACCTCAAGAAGCAGCCTGTCTCCAAGCTCAAGCCTGAAGACCCCAGCATGTCTCCAAGCTTAAACCTCAAGAAGCAGCTTGTCTCCAAGCTCAAGCCTCATGACCCCAGCCTGTCTGAAACTGAAGCCTCAAGACCCCAGCCTGTCTCAAACTCAAGCCTCAAGACACAAGTCTGTCTCCAAGCTCAAGCCTCAAGACCCCAGCCTGTCTCCAAGCTCAAGCCTGAAGACCCCAGCCTGTCTCCAAGCTTAAACCTCAAGAAGCAGCCTGTCTCCAAGCTCAAGCCTGAAGACCCCAGCATGTCTCCAAGCTTAAACCTCAAGAAGCAGCTTGTCTCCAAGCTCAAGCCTCATGACCCCAGCCTGTCTGAAACTGAAGCCTCAAGACCCCAGCCTGTCTCAAACTCAAGCCTCAAGACACAAGCCTGTCTCCAAGCTCAAGCCTCAAGACCCCAGCCTGTCTCCAAGCTCAAGCCTCAAGACCCCAGCCTGTCTCCAAGCTTAAACCTCAAGAAGCAGCCTGTCTCCAAGCTCAAGCCTCAAGACCCCAGCCTGTCTCCAAGCTCAAGCCTCAAGACCCCAGCCTGTCTCAAACTCAAGCCTCAAGACACGAGCCTGTCTCCAGGCTCAAGCCTCGATCCCAGCCTGTCTCCAAGCTCAAGCCTCGACCCCAGCCTGTCTCCAAGCTCAAGGCTCAAGACCCCAGCCTGTCTCCAAGCTCAAGCCTCGACACAAGCCTGTCTCCAAGCTCAAGGCTCAAGACCCCAGCCTGTCTCCAAGCTTAAACCTCAAGATCCCAGCCTGTCTCCAAGCTCAAGCCTCAAGACCCCAGTCTGTCGCCAAGTTCAAGACTCAGGACCCCAGCCTGTCTCCAAGCTTAAACCTCAAGATCCCAGCCTGTCTCCAAGCTCAAGACTCAAGACCTAAGCCTGTCTTCAAGCCCAAGACTCAAGACCCCAGCCCGTCTCCAAGTTCAAGCCACAAGACCCCAGTGGTCGACGTTTAGAGATCTCTTGCAGGATGTTAGAGATAAATTTATCCCGGTGAGGAAGATAAATATTGGTAGGGTGAAGGAACCATGGGTGACAAGTGAGGTGGAAAATCTAGTCAGGTGGAAGAAGAAAGCATACATGAGTTTTGGAAGCAAGGGTCAGATGGGTCTATTGAGGAATATAGGGTAGCAAGAAAGGAGATTAAGAAAGGCTGAGGAGAGCAAGAAGGGGGCATGAGAAGGCCTTGGTGAGTAGGGTAAAGGAAAACCTCAAGCCGTTCTTCAATTATGAAAAGAACAAAAGGATGACAGGAGTGAAGGTAGGACCGATTAGTGATAAAGGTGGGAAGATGTGCCTGGAGGCTGTGGATGTAAGCGAGGTCTTCAATGAATACTTCTCTTCGGTATTCACCAATGAGAGGGAACTTGATGATGGTGAGGACAATATGAGTGAGGTTGATGTTCTGGAGCATGTTGATATTCAGGGAGAGGAGGTGTTGGTGTTGTTAAAATACATTAGGACGGATAAGTCTCCGGCGCCTGACGGAATATTTCCCAGGCTGCTCCGTGAGGCGAGGGAAGAGATTGCTGAGCCTCTGGCTGGGATCTTTATGTCCTCGTTGCCCACGGGAATGATACCAGAGGACTGGAGGGAGGCGAATGTTGTCCCCTTGTTCGAAAAAGGGTTGTAGGGATAGTCCGGGTAATTATAGACCAGTGAGCCTTACGTCTGTGGTGGGAAAGCTGTTGGAAAAGATTATTAGAGGTAGGACCTATGGGCATTTAAAGAATCATGGTCTGATCAGGGACAATCAACATAGGTTTGTGAAGGGCAGTTCGTGTCTAACAAGTCTGATAGAGTTCTTTGAGGAGGGGATCAGGCATATAGATGAGGGTAGTGCAGTGGATGTGATCCACGTGGATTTTAGTAAGGTATTTGACAAGGTTCCACACGGTAGGTTTATTCAGAAAGTCAGAAGTCATGGGGTCCAGGGAAGTTTGGCCAAGTGGATTCAGAATTGGCTTGCCTGCAGAAGGCAGAGGGTCGTGGTGGAGGGAGTGCATTCAGACTGGAGGACTGTGACTAGTGGTGTCCCACAATGATCTGTTCTGGGACCTCCAACTTTCGTGACTTTTATTAACGACCTGGATGTGGGGATAGAGGGGTGGGTTGGCAATTTTGCAGACGACACAAAGGTTGGTGTTGTTTCACATAGTGTAGAGGATTGTAGAAGATTGCAGAGAGACATTGATAGGATGCAGAAGTGGGCTGAGAAGTGGCAGATGGAGTTCAACCCGGAGAAAGGTGAGGTGGTACATTTTGTTTGCAATTTCAGCTAATTTCATATCATTTTGGATTCCCTATGCAGTTAATTCTCTGAAATGGTTAAAGGAAAATTACTATTACTTGTACAGATATTTGAGTTCACCGGTATATATACTACAGCAGTTTGGGTTCATGTTGCAAACTCTCAGTGTGTGCACCAATACTTGTATCTATACACTGACACAGAGGAAATTCAGACAAGAGCTGAGGAATGGAATGAAGTATGTGTTTACGTTAAATGGCCATCTGTGTAGATAAAACCCACTCCAATTGCAATTCAGAGAAGTCTTAGAATAAAACAGTTTTTTTTTTGCTGTTGGACTCCGGCCATATGATTTGCCAAGGGAAATCTCACATGCAAAAGAGGATGCTGTCCAAATTGCATGCTATCTTGGACAAAGTCTCCCATCCACTACATAATGTACTGGTTGGGCACAGGAGTACATTCAGCCAGAGACTCATTCCACCGAGATGCAACACAGAGCGTCATAGGAAGTCATTCCTGCCTGTGGCCCTCAAACTTTACGACTCCTACCATGGAGTGTCAGACACCCTGAGCCAATAGGCCGGTCCTGGATTTATTTCCATCTGGCATAATTTACATATTTTTTATTTAATTATTTATGTTTTCATATGGCTATATTTCTACTCTATTCTTGGTCGGTGCAACTGTAACGAAACCCAATTTCCCTCGGGATCAATAAAGTATGTCTATCTATATATCTATCTTAAATGCATATTTTAATATTGATCAGGACACAATGTATTTTATATATTGTTAATGGCATAAAACATATTTCTAGATTGTTACTGACAGAGAATCGTATAATTTGTGTTCCGTGTGTTATCTGAATGTACTTGCCTGTGATGCTGTCACAAGTCAGTGTTTCTCTGTACCTGTACCTTCCCGTACTTGTGCACTTGGCAATAAATTCAACAGGAGCTGAGAAATCTCAGTGAGATTTGATTAGTGATGATCATCTTGGCAGCTCGGTAGGTCGAATGTATGAGACAGTACACTGTTAAATGCAAAACCCTGAACAGTGTTGATGAGCAGAGGGATCTTAGACTCCACGTTCATCGCTCCCTGAAAGAGACTGCACAGATTGATCGGGTGGTTAAGAAGGCAAATGGCGTGGTTGTGTTTATTAGTTGAAGCATTGAGTTGAAAAGTCGGGAAGTTGTGTTGCGGCTGTTGCGAGCCTGCGGTCGGACTGTGACTGTGTCTTTAAGAGCGCCGGAGTGAGGAGGCGGGACTATGACGTCAGTCACAGGCTGACGGTGCTGACTGTGGATTTAACCATAAGAGAGAGAGAGCGATCTGCAGACAGGCAGTCGGCCAGTCTAAAGAGAGAGAGAGAGAGAGACTGGAAAAGCTGATAGCTTCAGTTTGTCGCAGCTGAGGCTTGGAACTCTCCTATGCCCACAAGAGTGAGTTGATCATCGGTACACAGAACCACAACGAATGTGTGTGGCTATCACTTCGTATAATCCACAGGAGTGGATTTTGGAATATCTTGGGGGCCGCTTGTGTTAACCCTTACCTGGGTGTGTTGTGTGGTAACCCCTGGAAGACGGTATTCCTGTGACAGGTCACTTTCGCTGATAACTCGTATGTGGACGGATTCAACGGATAAGAACTTCGACGACGGTTATTTTGATGTAACGGCCTTTTCTCTACGTTTCACCCTGGATTACAAATATCTCTCTCCCATCATTTATTCCGTGGATTACTGAACTTTCCTACTTTACCGTCTCAAGACTCTAAGCTTTGTTCTCTCAGTCTCCTACCCGAGGCAGGGACTCCAGCTACCCATCACTCTGTGCAAAGAAACAAACGCCGTTTATATGATTACGAGAGGTATAGATAGAGTGGATAGACGATATATTTTTACTGGGGGTTGAAATATCTAATACAGTTAAGGTGAGAGGAGATGTGAGCGGCAAGTTTGGGAGTTATATTTACACATATATATACATAACACTGTAAACTTTCCTTTATTTCGATAAGTTACTACATTATAAGTAGATACTAATAAAGATAGTGGTTTTAACATCAAAACCAGATTCCAGTGTGAACTCTGTTGCTGCTGGTTCGTTTCTAATACGTTACAGTTCGTATCACAGCTTTATAAAACTAGTTAGACCACATCTGGAGTGCTTCATACAGTTCTGGTTTCCCACATTCTCGGAAGGATGTCGGAGCTTTGGAGAGGGCGCAGAGGAGCTTTACCAGGATACTGCCTGGATTAGCGGGCATAGCTATAACGAGAGGTTGGACAAACTTGGGTTGTATTCTCCAGAGCGGCGCAGGCTGGTGTGACATGTCCCATGATCCTCTCATATCCCCTTTGCCAATCACCTGTCCAGCTCTTGACTCCATCCCTCCCCTTCCTGTCTTCTCCTATCATTTTGGATTTCCCCTCCCCCTCCCACTTTCAGATCTCTAACTTGCTCTTCCTTCAGTTAGTCCTGACGAAGGGTCTCGGCCCGAAATGTCGACTGTACCTCTTCCTAGAGATGCTGCCTGGCCTGCGGCGTTCACCAACAACTTTGATGTGTGTTGCTTGAATTTCCAGCATCTGCAAAATTCCTCGTGTAGATATTTATAAGATTACGAGAGGAATAAGTAGAGTTGACAGATGATATATTTTCCCTCGGGTTAAAGTATCGAGTACATTTAAGGTGAGTAGTTGGTAGCTGGAGTCCCTGCCTGGGTGGTAGACCCCATTGATCACGTAATCGCGTTTGCCCACCACCCCCCCCCACCGCTTAACCACAGATGGGCAGCATCTGCGCGTCTGTTTCCAAGGCCCCGCCCTCCGGATGATGTAACACTCACTTCGCGCATGCTCACAGTGTCCGAGTGGGCGGTGTTTTCCTTTCCGCTCAGTGCTGAGGCCGATCGTCTGCGGGATCGGGTAGGGTATCCTCGCCTCCTGATTCGGGATCACTGTCTGAGGGACGAAAATATCACTTTCTCATCGGTGAGTATTGAGACCAATCCCGAGCGGGGAGATCTGATGCTGGCCGTGAGCCCCGAACTGAGGGCCAATTACTCGTTTATTTTCCAGTTATCTGGGCTCGTCAGAAATGCGTAGACTTCACTTAATCTTCATTGAACGATCCAAACCAGGAGCCCAAGCTGTCTATTTCCGCAGAATTGAAATGGAAGTCCCGCCAACAGGTCACGTGAGGCTGTATGCCGCAGATCTACCCCGCCCTCCGCTTTGTGACGGAAGATCACGTGGTGTGTACTCAGCACCCTGAGCCAATAGGCTGGTCCTGGACTTATTTTCCATCTGGCATAGTTTGCATTTTGTTGTTTGATTGTTTGTGGTTTTTGTATTGCTATACTTATGCTCTAGGTTGGTGTGGCTGTAATGAAACCCAAGTTCCCTGGGAAGTCCCCGGATGGGTGGTGATGCTTCCTCCATATTGTATTGGGAAATATGATGTTGGCCACTGTGTCCCGTTAACTTCCCCCAACTTGCCTTGCTTCCTGAGGCTCCTCACATTTGTCCTTGAGCTTTCTGGCTGTTGTGTCTTCTCCCCGATTGGCGTGGGTGAGAAAGGAGTATGTCCCAGGTTATGGGGATCTTTGATTTCACTGCCTGGTTTACCAAGGGACTGGGAAGTACGGGGGCGGGGGGGGGGGAGAATGGTTTCTGTGATATGCACATGGCCAAGTGGTTAAGCTGTTGAACTAGCAATCTGAAGGTCGTGAGTTCGAGCCTCAGTCCAGTCAGCGTATTGTGCCTGTGAGCAAGACACATCTCCGCTTCGAGGGTGGTGAATGTCTGTAAATCCACACAGCAGAGGGCAGTGAAGACTCAGTGATTGTCCTCACATAAAACAGAGGCCGGCAGATGTGTGGAGACCGAAGGGGTCGAGGAAATGAGGATCAGGCAGAAAGATGTGGCTGAGATGGGAGAGCAGCCGCCATCTTGTTGATGGTTAGAGGGGCTGAATGGCCTCCTCCTACTGTTTCTCACTTGATGTTTCAGTGTTACTGTCCAGTGAGACCGGAGGAATGTGAATAGAAATTTAATATTGCAGAATGTGAATGTGATTGAGTGTGTGCAAAGAGACTCATTCAGTGAACCCACTTTGTGCTGCTCCAGTGAGTTCACAACAAGTAGACGAGACATTTCTGTCCAGAGTGAGCAAAGAGTTTTACTCAATCATCCCAGCTGCTGCAACACCAGCAACTTCACACCAGGGAGGAAGTTCAAATCAGCTCTGTGTTAAATGTTTAACCATCACGGTGACTGAAGGCAGCTGCAGGTTCATGAGGAACTTTTACTGTCAGATTCTGCAGATCTTGCGGCT
The DNA here is from genome assembly GCF_963921235.1 of Mobula hypostoma. Lineage (NCBI taxonomy): Eukaryota > Metazoa > Chordata > Chondrichthyes > Myliobatiformes > Myliobatidae > Mobula > Mobula hypostoma. Next base: position 73,640 of record NW_026948257.1, on the reverse strand, counting down.
GCTCATGTCGTGGTTTCTCGTTTCTCACAAATGACAAGGAGACGCAGAAAACTGGTCAAGAGGTTTTAAACTTTAATTTGCAAATCAAAGCTGAGACGATCAGAAAGCTAGTAGCTGACTGCCCATCGAGGCTTGTAAACAGCATTTTTATAGCAATTTCCTATCTTAGCTACATTATCATATCCAGTCGGCCTGTGATTACATATCATCAATATATCCACTGTCGACTTTCCACTATTGTTTTACTCCCCAATTTAATTATGTCCTAGTTTACATTTTAGACCAGGTGTCCTCTTATCCCTAAACACAGTTATTTCTTAATTAGTCTTGCGTTGACATGCTGCCACATATTTCATTACCTTACTCGCCACCGTTATCTTTCTACTTGGTTTCATTCTAGTTCTCTTCATGAATTAATAGTGAACAGGTCAAAATGGCTACATAATGAATACCTTCTATTCAGCTAGCAGTGGTTACATAGTAAATATAGAAAATACAATGCGTATATTTGAGTAAATACTGTTGAGTAAATACTGTAATACATAGAAAATACAATGCATTTTCCAATATAATCCGCCCTTTGAGACCCACAGGGTCTCATAGAGAGAGAGGACTGAGAGTCTATGCACAAAAGCTCAAATAAAGCCCCGCATTTACTCCCAAATTTGGGTTATACTATAGTTTCCTGCGCTTAGGACTCAAAGTGTTCTCTCCCTACCTCCCTAGGCCGCTGAGTCAAAAACCCATCCCTTCGTATCTGAGACAGGGAAAAAGACTCAGGAGCTAGTTCTCTTCACAGCCTAATCCCTACATATCTCATCTCTCTCCTGTTCATCTTGTGTGTCTCGTAGACTGTACGAATACATCATCGGTGTCTCCTTCTCCGTAGGGCTCGACCCAACAATTTCCAAGAGCATCGGAAACCGTTTCATTGCAGCACGCACTACAAGCGACTTGAGGCGTGGAAGAAAACAGCTCAGAATGACCACACAGCTTAGCAATACAATACCAATTGTTCCTGCAATCTTGGTCAGCCATGCTCCCCATCCTCCTAGTTTACTATTTAACCAGTCAAAGAACTGGTGTCCAAACCCTGCATTTTGTTTAACTTCCTTTCTTAGATTTTTCAGTTTATTCATTGCTCTGGTAAACGATCCCTCCAGACTAGTATTATTCGGTATAAAAGTACAGCACTGTTCCCCAAACATTACACAAACCCCTCCTTTCTCTGCCAATAGCCAGTCTAGTACCTGTCTATTTTTTGCCACGCCACTCTACTGGTTGCATCTAGCTGCTGCCCCAAAGCCTCTAGTGCATCATCAGTGTAGTTAACAAATCTCTGTTGATTATAATATATATAATTTATCCATTCAACATTTTTGCTAATCCCTATTATAGGTATAAGTGCTTTCCAGCCCGCAGCAATCTCATTTTTTGCCTTAAACTCGTTAGGTATACCCCTAAGCTGTCCTATACTGTCGATCCGAACCGTCAGGTCAGGCTCATATTTTCTCTTCCTCCGTTTTAGTGTCTGTTGCCTTGAGGTGTCAAATTGTATTTCAGGGGATACTACAACTTCTTGAATGAACATAACACGCGTACATGTACCCGCCCAATTAAGGGGAAGTGTGGATCTCAGACCCCCTCCTGTCCACACAGCCACCAGGATGTGCTAAAGGGATGGTCAGGGAGTTCAGTGCACCCTGGGGCAGAGGGGTACCTGTCTGGTATCTTCGTCCTGGGGTTGCATCCCAAATTTTAACACAGTTGCCGCTGAAATGCCCAACCGAGAGGTCACCCGTCCGCGTCAAACATTCATAACTCAAATGTTCCTGCATTTTAAGCTTTCCCAATGTGGGTGTCTGGCTTCTTTTATTTATAGCCAACGGTCTGCTGTAATTACAGTTAGAGGCAAGCTTGTTTTGATCAAACTGCGAGGAAGCCTGGTATAACATACACCAATAAGGGCACATTGGTGAGTTGGCCACACACTTCTGATAACAAGGATCTATCCCGCTACAAATTCCCATACTGCAGGTCTTGACTATACTTGGACACGGCTGCGCACACTGCCCCCTCCGCTCCTTTCGCTATTGCGTGCAGGTGGAAGAGTTATAAGGCATGGGGGCTACGTATTGCACTGGACTTGCCCTTGAGCATAGATAACAATTCTGTCTCTTCATCATCCCTGCTGTATAATTTGCCCATTGGTACCACATGTTCTGGTACCATGGTACGGAGGTAACCGTTGTGCTCCTCTTACTCCTTTCTCTCAGGTTTGGTGGGATCCTAACAGTCCCATGCTACATCTGCCAAATTAATGGTCTCCAAATCTGCACAAGAGTATCTGATTGTATCATCCCGGGGGGGGGGGCAGGACTGGTCGCCCCCAAGTCATCCCCATTATCTGAAAGAGTACTACCATCCATAACCCCATCCTTAGGATCTTCGGGCCTGTCCTCAGGACCAAAAATTTCCCTTATTACTTGGTCAAGTTCCTGCGGTTCAGTGTCAGCTTCTTGTTGCTCTTGCCTGCCCCCTACTGTTTGTTCCTCGTCACCACTTACCTCGGTTGGCACACCTGACTGTACCTGCGGGACTGCTCTAGTGCAGTGATTGAGATGATACCAGGTGGAGCGTCCTTCCACTTGAACTGCGGTGGGTGATGCTTTGGTTACTGTAAAGGGCCCTTCCTTTCTGGGTTCGTTCCACTTTCTTCGAAACGCTCGCACGTAGACCTGATCGCCTGGCTTGATTGGTCCTTCCCCTTGATCGATTTCTGGCTCTTTCTGTTTTTCCTGTACATAAATAGACTTATGTATCATAGTTAATTTTCACATGTATTGTTTTAATTCCAATTCCAGTTGTTCTAAACTAGGCCCTTTATATGGTCCTCCCCACCGGGGCACTGGCATGGGCCTTCCGATTAGCATCTCATGCAGTGTTAGACACGTCATCGGATTAGTCTGCATGCGGTAACTCATTAATGCTAACGGTAGTGCATCGACCCAGTTGAGTTTCGTATCTGCACAGGTTTTGTTTAGTTTGGTTTTTAAGGTCCCGTTAATTCTTTCCACCATACCCTGAGACTGAGGGTGATACAGGCATCCGAATCTTTGCTTTATTCTCAGTGCTTGCTGTATTAACTTCACCACTTTTTGGATGAAAGCTGAACCATTGTCTGAGCTAATTTCTGTCGGTATCCCAAACCTTCGGATCACTTCGTTTTTCAGGAATTTCACCACTGTTCCTGCCTCTTGATCTTTCGAGGGTACTGACCCTACCCATCTGCTGAATCTGTCGATTACTACCAACATATATCTTTTCCCTCTTACTGTTTTTATCATGTCTACATAGTCAATCACTAGGTGTTTAAATGGCCCTTCAGGTACGGGTATATGACCTATTGGGGTTGTAATTCCTTTCCGAACATTATTCTGCACACATACCTCGCACTGTGACAACACATGGTCTACTGAAGCCTGAAAATAAGGCGACCAAAATCCATCCTTTTTTATTTTCCTTATTACTTCCCCCCTTGCACAATAATCCATCCCATGTGCTTCTGAGATCAGGATAGTCAGTAAAGGGATGGGAACTACCAGTAGGCCATCTTTCGTGGTCCATAGGCCTTCTGGGTTCTGCTTGGCCCCCTTTCGTCTCCACAGTGTTTGTTCTGCCAAAGTTGCTTTTCGTTGTATTTCAATCAGGTTCTCTACTATGGGTTCCGGCTCTAGACCTACCTGGGGTGCGATGACAGCGGATGTACACCCAGACGCTTTCCTGGTTGCTTCATCTGCAGCTTGATTTCCCTTTGTTACTGCATCGTTTCCTTTTTTGTGTGCCTGGCATTTTACTATAGCCAGTGCTTTAGGTTTCATCAGCGCTTTTATTAGATCTAAAATCTGCTGACAGTGCTGTATGGGATCTCCACTGCTCTTTTTAAAACCTCTCTGTTTCCACACTGCCCCAAACAAATGACACACTCCATGAGCATATGCTGAATCTGTATAGATATCTACTTTCTCTCCTTCCATCATTTCACACGCTGCCGTGAAAGCTGATTTCCGCTAGCTGGGCGGAGCACGGTTGGGGACATGCCTCTATTCTGATGACCTTGAAGTCTGCCTGATACTGTTGCACTACTGAGAACCCTGCGTGATTCCCATCGTGATCCCTGTAACAAGAGATCTACGAACAGGACCTTTTTTATCTTCGTCCTCTAATGGTTCTGATCGTAAATCTGCTCTCAATTTAGCAAATGTCATTGCTTTCCCTACACAATCATGGGGTTCTCCTTCATACCCTAAAGGGACATAATCAGCTATGTTACTGTTGGTGCATCTCTGTATAGTTATATCTGGAAATGTCAGTAGCATCTGATATGCTGCTATCCTGGCTGGTGTCAACACGAATTTCCCTCTTTCCAGTAATTCCGCTACCTTGTGGTGTGTGTACAGAATGGGTACCCCTGAGCCACCTCATCCAGTTTCGCACTGTAGTATGCTATCGGCTGCTTTGCTTTGCCTGTGTCAGTCTCCTGCATTAGAACTGCCGTGGCATAACCTTCCTCTCGATTGGATACGTACAGATGAAAGGCTTTCTCGTAGTCAGCAATGCTAATGCTGGGGCTGACTGCAATTCCTGCTTTATAGTATTGAAAGCCACTTCCACCTCCGCATTCCACTGTAGATTATTTCTCAAGCTTGTATGTCCTGCTTCCTTCATTATTTTCCTTAGTGGCGTTACAATTTCAGCATATTCCCCAATCCAATCTGAACTATATCCTGTCAGTCCCAGAAACGTCATCATCTGTCTCACTGTCTGGGGCTTGGGAGCTTTAGTTATAGCCTCAATCTGATCCGGCGCTATCGCCTTCACTCTCTTGGATATCACTCTACAGGTATTCTACCTGTTGCTTGCAAAATTACAGCTTCTTTCTAGATACCTTATGCCCTCCATGCACCAGTCTCTCTAAAAGGGTTATGGTATCCTATTCACACTGTCCCTCACTTTCAGAGCAAATCAACAAATCATCCACATACTGTATCAACGCACTTTCCAACGATATGCCCTCTAGGTCCGCCTTTAACACTTGATTAAATACGTGTGCTGAATGTTTAAATCCTTGAGGCATTCTAGTGTAAGTATACTGGTTGTTTCTGTATGTAAATGCAAATAGGTACTGACACTGATCTGCCAGGGAAACGCTGAAAAAAGCCGAACACAAGTCAATCACTGAAAAATATTCTGCCTCTGGTGGAACATTAGTCAAGAGCGCGTGTGGGTTGGGAACTGCCGCTGGCCAGTCTTCCATTACCTCATTCACCGCTCGCAAGTCATGTACCAGTCTTCATTTAGATTTATCCGCTTTAAGGACCCGTAACAGTGAGGTATTACATAGAAACATAGAAACATAGAAAATAGGTGCAGGAGTAGGCCATTCGGCCCTTCGAGCCTGCACCGCCATTTATTATGATCATGGCTGATCATCCAACTCAGAACCCAGCCTTCCCTCCATACCCCCTGACCCCTGTAGCCACAAGGGCCATATCTAACTTCCTTTTAAACATAGCTAATGAACTGGCCTCAACAGTTTGCTGTGGCAGAGAATTCCACAGATTCACCACTCTCTGTGTGAAGAATTTTTTCCTAATCTCGGTCCTAAAAGGCTTCCCTTCTATCCTCAAACTGTGACCCCTCGTTCTGGACCTCCCCAACATCGGGAACAATCTTCCCGCATCTAGCCTGTCCAATCCCTTTAGGATCTTATACGTTTCAATCAGATCCCCCCTCAATTTTCTAAATTCCAACGAGTACAAGCCCAGTTCATCCAGTCTTTCTTCATATGAAAGACCTGCCATCCCAGGAATCAATCTGGTGAACCTTCTTTGTACTCCCTCTATGGCAAAGATGTCTTTCCTCAGATTAGGGGACCAAAACTGCACACAATACTCCAGGTGTGGTCTCACCAAGGCCTTGTACAACTGCAGTAGTACCTCCCTGCTCCTGTACTCGAATCCTCTCGCTATAAATGCCAGCATACCGTTCGCCTTTTTCACCGCCTGCTGTACCTGCATGCCCACTTTCAATGACTGGTGTATAATGACACCCAGGTCTCGTTGCACCTCCCCTTTTCCTAATCGGCCACCATTCAGATAATAATCTGTTTTCCTATTTTTGCCACCAAAGTGGATAACTTCACATTCTGTCCTTTTGAGTACTCCTGCCTCCAGTAGCCCCTGTATCGTTGGCGCTATTCCCTCTTCTGCCTCTGGTTTCAGGGGATATTGTGGTCTCCTGGGCGGAACTGCTCCCTTTTTCAGCTTTATTTCTACCGGACTGGTTGTTCTTATTCTCCCTACATCCGTGTCATGTTGTGCCCACAGGATAGATGGTAACCTATCCAGCTTGTTATCTCTCTGCTGGCCTTCCTCCTTTCCCAATAACGTCAGGTCTGGTTGGAGAGTTACTTCGACCTCCTTTGCTGTTCCTACTATATCTATATCTACCTCTATTTTAAAGTAGTTGTTGTCTCCCGATACCCAGACCTGTGGCATAATTTTCCTCCACACCGCTACGGTTCCAGCGTGTTTTACTAAGGGTCCTCGGTCTTTGGACTGATGTTCCTCATTTACCAGCAGCGTTATGTGGGGCTCAGCTTCCAGTATCCTGTACCATTTCTCCAAGAAGGTATTCCACCTGACTTGCAGGGCTGCCTCTTGTCACCCAATTATTACAGCTTCTCCTCTTAGGTGCTGCCGGTTACCTGCCTCCCTGTACCATCTCTCCTCTAACTCTCTGTTCTGAGTTTCGTCAAAAATCACTGTGCAATGTAACTCGGATTTGGGCGCTACAGCCTGGGACAATATAGCCTGCACGCCCTTTTTCCATTTTTCCCCAGATTTCCCAGATCTGATCTTCTATGTCTCCTATCCAAAAGACATTAGCTTTCTTGACTACCCGCACTAGTAATTCAGCACTTACTCTTTCCACACTCAACCCACTTCTGGTACATTCTAATTTTAATTCTAGTTTTAATAGGGCATCTCTGCCTAGCAAATTCACCCCAGTTCCCTTGGACACTAATATCGCCAAAACTATTCCTTTGCTGCCCATCCTTAATCTCACTGGAGCTGTACACTGTGTCAACTGTGTTTTTCCCGAGAACCCTACAGTCTTAATAAATTTTCCTGACATGGGAAGGTGAAGGGCTTACTGCGGTTGTACACAAGTATACGTGGCTCCAGTATCTATCATCATTGGTGTCAGCTGCCCTTCTAACACAACCTGAACAATGGGTTCCTCCTCTGCCTCCCTTGTTATCACTGGGTGGTGTCCCTTCCCACCTGGGTTCTCTGGGCACCCCTAATGTCTTGCATAGGGGTTCACGGGTCCATTCGGCCCTGCGGGGTCTGGCCCTTGGCTGGACTGTGGTTCCCATCTGATTGGCTCCCACTGGTACGTGACGGCCCATGGCCTAAGTGGGCAGTCCCTTCTTATGTGTCCTGGCTGGTTACATCCCGAGCACAGTCTCTGTATCTCTCTTCCCCCCTGTTTCCTTACCGGTGCTTCCTGCCCATAACCTCTCTGCCCCCCTCCTTGGGATTTCCAGTCCTATCCGGGCTGCTGTTTAAATTGATCCTGTCCCTGATAAGGCATTTGTGGAAAAGCACCCCCAAAGACGTTCATTATTGGCATGGGGTTTTCTGGGCTCTGTCTTACGGCACGACCCGTCCCTCCATATGGTGGCATTTCATTCATTTCAACGGCTGTGCTTAGATCGGTCATTGCTGGCAGCATCTTCTTGCCTTTTTCTTTTTCCTTCTTTTTAAGTTCTTCAAGCTGCATTTGTATCAGCTTTCTTTGCACTTCGTCTTGCTGCTCAGTCAACTTTCGTTTGTTTTTCCGATATTTTTCGACCGCATGGACTACGTGGTCCCTGAATTCCTGTGGGGTCATTGACTTCAGTCCAACCACTTCCTCAAGTTTAGACTTAACTTGGGAAGGCATCACATCCAAAACAGTATTTCGGGACATCAAGGTCATAAACGGGTTGCCTTCCACCTCTTGTTCAGTTTCCAGTCTCCACCTTTTCAACTGATTTTCTATATAGGCTGCTGGATTTTCAGTGTCTCCCAGTGGATCCCCCTTCATGGCTTTGGGGTCCATTTTGGGTGGATAGAGCTCCCTGAGGGCCCCCCGTACCCTCTGCCTCACTGTGTCAAATCTGGCCCCGTCAATCAGTGTGCTGTCCGCATTCTGTATGCCAGCCACTTCCATCAGCTCTTGTAGTTTGGGGGTTCCCATCAGCCTTATCAGCAGCGCGTTTAAATCTCCCATAGCCAACATTCGTCCCGTGGTTTCTTCCTCAAAGGCCCTAATCCACTTCCCTGTATCCTCATGTAGGCTGGGCAGGGTGTTTTTCAGCCCTTCCAGGTCCTGGGATCCCCAAGGAATATACTGTACTTGTCCCAATCCTTTTACTAACAACGGCATCATTCTCCCTTTCCTTTCCCACATCTCCTGACTCTCCTCCTCGCCTGACTCCCCATCTGTTTCTGAGCACGTTTTCACTGGCTGCCACATGATTCTTTCCGGGGTTTCCTTTCTCCCTTGGCCTCCTCGTGGAGTTCTTTCTTTCTCCTTGAGCTAGCATTTGCTTTGGCCCATGCGAAATCCTCAAACTCTCGTTGGAAATTCAGTCTGCGCTGTAATTCCCTAATCTCTCCCTCTGTTCCTAATATCTGCCTTTTCACTCTCTTTTTCCCCTTCAAGGCTCCTGTCTCCTATCCTCTGCCTACATTCTCCGGCACCCTCTCTTTCGCTACTTAACTCGTACTCTCCCGACAAGTTACCTTCTGCTCTGGCCTGTTCAGTTCCGTGCCCATATAACAAAGATTTCTCTTCATCCCTTTTCGATTTTAATTCCTGTAACCCTTTGATCTCTTCTACTATTTCCCGTCTCTCCTGCTCTATCTTTGCCCTGTCTTCCTCTATTACCTTCCGTAGTTCTTCCTGCTCCTTTTCGTGATTCTTTCTTTCCTCCTCGGTATCCCAGACTTTAATTTCTCCATTTAGATCCACTCTGCCTGTTATCACCGGACACTGCTTAAGGGTTTCGTTCTCATAATAGGGAAGAGGTTTTTCTACGTCTTTCAGGTCTGGGTATAAAGCCGAAGCCGACTCCCTGTTATGCTTTTCCTTTTCTTTATCAGACTGCTCGTTTCGTTTCTCAGTGTCTTTTTTACTTACTATTAATATACTTCCCGTCTTTCTCAACCTTTCTCCCACCATCCTAAAGAGTTTTAACACTTCCATTTCTTGTTCCCTTTTTCCTTCTCTTTTCTTAGATTTATCTTTGGGTTTGTGATTTTTAATTAGCGCTTCCATTTCCTCAGATAAGCTTACATCAAATGTTCCTTCTCTTGGCCACTTCGTGACCAGCTCTTTAGTTCTTTTTTCCCATTTTTCTGAAATTTCCACGATCTTACCTTGACACACCGGGAATTTTCTGCTCGATATTTCTACTGCTGTTCCTTTCTCTGTCATGTTGTTCTCTATTTCCTTTTTCTATTATGGTAGTTTTAGCATCTCACTACTTGCCTACTTAATAGTACTATTTTTTTTAACTCTATTTCTCTGCCTAGCCTTATGGTTTATCTCACCAGCGTCTGAATTCTCTATCAAACTATCTTTGTCTCTTAGTACGTTCGGCCCGTGCAGACCCCTACTTAGGGCGATATCCACAGAACCTTTTACACCTCGCCTATGCAGACCCTTACACTTCTTAAGGCGGTATTCACGAGGATTTTTAATTCTCCTTCCCTGCCTGTTGAGACCTTCGTTTCGTGCGAAGTGGTATCCACAGGGACTTACCAACACCACGTGGAATTTTCTTACTTAACTTATTATTACTTTATTCGTACTTACCCCCACTGCAGTGTTCTTGATTAATCCTCTGAGCCTCCTTTTATCCCCGTTTCTACCAGATTCTTCGGATCGGAGAAACCTTTCGGCAGTTGCTTCAAACCTCAGAGTCCCCAAGACCCCCCAAAACCAATAGAATTCTTAGTCCGAATTATCGCAAAAAGCGCTCACTTTTTTCTTTGGGTGCACCCTTAATTCTGTTGGCCACGTGAGGGTCCCCGAGGGACCGGGAAGCGTCCCAATCTGCCGTTCCCTTCCTCGCGGGCCTCTATCCGATCCTGTTCGTGACGCCAATTTTGTCGTGGTTTCTCGTTTCTTACAAACAAAAAGGAGACGCAGAAAATCCTTCAAGAAGTTTTAAACTTTAATTTGCAAATCAAAGCTGAGACAATCAGAAAGCTAATAGCTGACTGCCCAGCGAGGCTTGTATACAGCATTCTTTATAGCAATCTCCTATCTTAGCTACATTATCATATCCAGACGGCCTGTGATCACATATCATCAATACATACGCTCTCGACCTTCCACTATTGTTTTACTCCCCAATTTAATTATGTCCTAGTTTACTTTTTAGACCAGGTGTCCCCTCATCCCTAACCACAGTTATTTCTTAATTGGTCTTGTTTTGACATACTGCAACATATTTCATTACCTTACTCGCCACGGTTATCTTCCTACTTGGTTTCATTCTAGTTCTCTTCCTGAATTAATAGTGATTAGGTCAAAAGTCATGGCTACATAGTGAATACCCTCTATTCAGCTAGCAGTGGTTACATAGTAAATATAGAAAATATAATGTGTGCATTTGAGTGAATACTGAAATACTGTTGAGTAAATACTGTAAATACTGTAATACTTAGAAAATACAATGTATGCGTTTACATTTTCCAATATCACCAACATTTGCTATAAAGTATAATTCTTTAGTCGCACTTGGTATATTGTTTGATATTTGTGTCGTGGCTAATCATTGGGCGCCTCACACCGTATCCGCACCGAAGCATTTGCACTGTTTGGTGGGGTAGACGGCCATTCACCCACTGACAACGGGAGTCAGTTGGGGCAAAGACCTTTACATAGTGAATACTGAATAGCCAATCCATCGTGGAAATGGGGAGAACATTTCTTATAATGGGGATTCTCGGATCAGAAGACATGATCTATGAATAGAAGGACTTACATTTCGAACAGAGGATTATTTTAGCAAGTAGGTGTTGAATGTGTGGAACTCATTGCCAAACACAGTGGAGACCACGTCACCCAGTATATTTGGCAGATTCCTGATTAGTAAAGGTGTGAAAGGTTATGGAGAGAAGGCAGAACAATGGGTTCATGTACAAGCCAGGATAACATGGTGAAGAAGACATAAATTTCCAAACGGCCTAATTATGCTTCAATGTCTTATTTTCTCTGCATTTTTGCATTTTTCCTCAAGTACTCCCTGAGCCCCCATGGTGTGTGTTATCCCTTTTTAATTCTACATAATATATTTTGTCAGAGATATCTGTAATAAATTCCATATCGCCATGACAGAGTAAATATACCCGGGCCGTTGCAATCTCCTTCGCTGTCTCCAATAGCATCCTGATATACATTTCCTCAAGTCCTATGATTTATCGACTTTTATCTTTTCCCGGACATTTAGCATATCCTTTCTAATCTTAGTGATAATGTGATGTGGAATTTCATTACACAAACTGAAATCTCCAACAATACTATTCTCCCCGGTTAATAGAGATGAGAACTATTTACTTCAAACCCTGCCCACCTGCACATCCATACATATATTGTCACTTTGGCTGTTAACAGGCCGTGATCATTCCAGAGTTTCCCTGTTGTTTTTCATATACATAAAACACTTATGAATACATTTATATCTTTGTCATAATTGATCATTCCTTTAATCATAATTGCCACTGGTAATTTGTGAAATATGTTGCCCTTCTGATTTCTTGCTTTAAACTTTCTGTACACACTTGATGCTACTGAACGTCCTCCACAGTTCTCAGTTTTCATTTTTTTCCAGATTCTTCCTGTTATTTCAGTCAATCTCCCAATAACTCTTGACATCCGTGAACCTGCTGTAATTGCCCTTACATGATTACACTAAACACTCACTACTTCAGTCTGAAATAACTCCATTTCCCAACGTTGCTTTACCGATAGGTGCACTGCCTTGAAAAATATTCAGCCCTCACAACTTTTTTATACTTCCCTGTCTCATTTTCTAAGTTTAAAAGTTATATTGAATTTGCATATTTGAGCTCATCTATAAAACATTGTCCATCATGTCAAATCGAAAGATTAATGCCAAACCGTGTCAACAATCCATGAAATAATGAAACCAAAAGTTGTGAAGCTGAATAGGTATTCATGTCCTATGTAACTACAACGTCAAATTTAACCAGGTGCAAGATATTGTATTACCTTACCAATTGTCCTAATGTGTTGATGTAGGAAATTGGAGGATCACCTGTTTTCAATGAATGCTGGAGAATCAATACCCTCTCTTTCAGAGGGTCCAGGTCTATGGTAGATTTTCAACAAACCAAACCAAAATCAAGTAAATAAGAACATTCCAGGCAAGTCAGGGAAATGATAATAGAAAGCACAAATCGGAGGAACGGTGCCAGACCATCTCACGAGCACTGAATATACCTCAGAGCTCTGTGCAGTTCATTGAGAAAAAAGTGGAAAACATCTGAATCCATCGCCACCCTACATGGGTCAGCACACCCGTCTAAACCTCATCAACAGAGCAGAATTGAACTTGTAACTGTGTCTACCGTGACTATTCCAGTAACTCTGAGTGACCTGCAGGAGTAGTTCCTGAAACTGGAAGCAATCTCCTGGCTCCACAATCTCTTTGTCTCTGACCATCAGCAGACAGGGTTTCTATTGAAAAATGGCCAGGAAGAACCACTGTGGGGCGGGGTGGTGCAACATATCCTTGACTGTAACGATTTGTAAAGCGTCGCTTAGAAGATGCTATAAAGATATGGAAGAAGTTATGGTGTTCGGATGAGATGAAAGTGGAACTTCTTGGAACACTGAATGGTAGATGTAGTGTAAATCTAATACTTCACATCAGCCAGGTAATACCATTCCAACGGTAATGTATGGTGAAGGTATCAACCTGAAAAGGAATAATTTTCACCTGCAGGTCAAGGAAATCTAGTCAGCATTGATTGGAAGATGAATGATTCTGAACACAGAGAGATCCTGGATAAAACAAAATAATAAACAAACCTGCTAGGAAGCTTACACCGGGGAGGAAGTTCGTCTTTCAGCAGGAGAACAACCCAAAGCACACTGCCAGAACAAACATGGAGTGGCTTCAAATGAAAAAAAAAACATGTCCTTTATTGGCCCAGCCAGAGTCCTGACCTTAAACCAATCGATCATATCTGTCAAGACCTCAGAATTGCCATCCAGTGACAAACCCCAGCTAACTTAGCATATCTCGATAAATATTGCTGGGTAGTATGGATGAGCTCTTCCTTTATCACGTAGTAGAAAGCAAATAAACAATTATCTAAAATCACCACTGTAATAACTGCGAGAGGTGTGTAGCATTGCAGCTTTTTAATTTTTAATTGTTCATGCTTTACAATCTGGTTTTGGGCTCGATTGTGGAAAGCAAGAGTATAAGATTCACAAATTAAGAATCTCAGTTAAATGATCAAGATACCTGAATGTAATATACAATTATGTGAAATAAGGTGTGGGGGATGAATACTTTTCTCAAGGCACTGCTACATCGCGCCATAACTCTTGTCAGATTCTGTCTATGGTAATAAAATTGGCCATTGTTTCCAGACTACCCATCTCCCTGTCCCAGATCTGATTCGAAGCATCCGGAGTTCTGTCCCGAAGTTCTCATCCACTGACACTTTACCCATCTCCCTGCCCAATGTCCGATGGAACGATCCATGTACTGGCACAAAAAGCTCTCTTGGGTGCATTTTAATAAAGTTCTTTCTTTAATCGTTACACACATAAATCTTAATAATCTCTGGTCTCTGTTTTTACCTCGATGCCTTCTTGTTTTTAATCACCTCCTTCCTGAGTAACCCACCATGCTTTCACCTTATACATGGCACCCATTATCTTACACACCTGCATCAGATCTTCTACATTCCTGTAAATATGCAACATTCTTGTAATTCAGGTCCCCAAGTTAAGCAAGAGCCTCGTAAATCGTTTCTGGACCCGTTTATAATTTAGTACCATCGTTTCTGTAACAGAATGACAAATCTATGAAGAATACGCCAACTGCCACCTGAACCACGTGTCACATAACTGCAGTAACACTTCCTAATACCTTTACTCATTACGTCCCCTGACTGATGAAGTTGGTGGGCCAAGCATTTTCTTCATCTCTATCAACCTGTGACGCTGCTGTCAGTGAACTACCCACTTACTCCTCGGACCGTCCGAACCATAACTCTTCCCAGGGCTCCAGTCTTCACTGTACACATCCTACACTGGTTTGATTTCCCAAAAGGCAATGCTTCACATTTATCTGAATTGAAGGCCATTTGCCAATTCTCAGCCAACATTGCCAGATGGTCCCCTTGTAATCCTTCATAGCCAAATAGACGATTTGCAACACAACCTGTTTCAGTATCAGTTGGAAACTAAATATGCCTTGTACTTTCACATCCGAATCATTCAAAGAACGCTCAAACAACAAATTTCCTAGAACAGACACCTGTGACACATTACTAAATAAAAGCCTAAGGATATCATCACAGCATTGCATGCCCTGTCAGATTACTGTGCTTATGGAAATCAGAAAGATGTTCTCACTAGAGACAGCATTTTTTTTTTTTTTTTTTTTGCGCTAAGAGTCGAGAAATTGTCCGAGATACACTGGTTGAAGGGAATTCTTACACTGGAGGAAGTGATTACACTGGTCGCTCACAGATACTAGCAAAGGCAATGACACTTTATCGTCATTTGTAAAACAGTGAAGGTTCTGCTACTGGAAGACAATTCAAGGTAGAGAGGAGGAGAACCTACAGGTGGAGAAAGAGGATAAAAAGAGCGTGAAGGGAAGGACGGGTTATACGGGAGCAGCAGTGGTTATCACAGGCGAAAATATACTCAAAGATCAGGCTTTTTTTTTTAAGAACGGGGAGGAAGGAATATGTTCGCCTCCAGCTTCAGTTTAATCGGGGTGGCAGGTGAGGAGCAACGAGGATGTTTCTGGGATGCTCTGGCCAGTGATTCCGTCGGGATCAGCTGTATACTACGGTTCTGTTGCTCGAAAACAACACACACAAAGTACTGAAAGAAATCAACAGACCAGGCATCTACCGCGGACAAAAAGAAACAGTCGACATTTCTGGCCGACTCCATTCATCAGGACGCTGAATATGCGTGTGTTGTTCTGTATTTCGAGCATCTGCAGATTTTCTAGAGCTTGTTCTGTTCATCACATTGTTTCCATTTATCCACATGTAGGGGAATAGAAAAGGGAGCATGAAGGCAGCTGAATTGAAATAATTTACAGCATTTATTTCTAACATTTAACGAGATTCAAAATCCATTTCAGAGGGTACTTCACCGCTTTCTTTAGTTCCCCGCAGAATTTGCTCTGAGTCAGGGCGGAAATACACGTGTTGGTGCAGGAACTGAAAATCTGCAGCATTCCCGATGTGTATTCTGTGATGTACCGGGGATCCGTGGCAGAATAACCAAAACTCGTTGAAATCCGTTTATAAACATAAAATACCACCTGTGTTACCCACAAAAATATGAAACTAGCGGTTATGCTGAAGAGTAAAACGATGAATTTGCGTCGGTTCTCCATCTCTCGGTCCTTGTCATTCTCTCCACTCTTTTGTACCCGGAGCCCTCTGCGGGCTCGACTGGCCACTAGAATCCGCCTGGCAGTCAGAATATTGAACAGCAGAATCAGAAAGAATGGGACAAAAGGGGTTAAAAGGCGGTAAAACAACTCAAATGCTGCCCATGAGGGAGAGGTACTGTAGCTCTGTCTGTAAGTACAATACCAATGAACACCATCAATTATCAGAACATGCTCCATTGTAAAGCTCCAAGGGACACTCTCCAAACAGGCCAGCACACTCACTGTCACGACAACCACAGTCGCCGTTCTGTCGGTGCAATATTTTGTTTTCAGCTTCTCGCAGCAAATAGCCACAAATCGACCGACGGTGAAACTGACAGTCAACCAGACAGAGGTCGCAGTGCTCGCAAAAATCAACCAATAATTGAGTCTGCACACAGGAGTGCTGAACGGGAATGATTGGCGAAAATAAATCACAGCAGTCCCCCTCAGCAGCGGATCGGAGATAACGACCAGGAGATCGGCCGCGGCCATTTTCACCAGGTAGCGAGTGACACATTTGGAGAGACCGCACTTTCCCCGGGACAGGATCACAATCGCCACCAAGTTCGCTGGAACAGAGACAGTGAACAGCAAGTTTAGAAAATACTGAGCAGAATCCAATAGAGTGATTTGAGGGTACCCTGTAATATTTCCACATTATTGTTGCATTTAGCGGTTGAAGGATCTAGAGAAACCGTAGAGCTGCCCGAAACCCGGATGGAGTTTCCACAGTGAAAAACAATCAATATGATCTCAATTACTATTCCCTATTGATGGTGAAACGGCAAGTGGAAGCGGAAAGCTGAAGATTCCTCCGTCAATACTAGATCATTTTCCACCGGCATCGTCCGCGTCTCGTATGGATGAAAGGAATGACCGCGGGTACTGATGGCGGGATTCTTCCACCGGAGAATCATCAACTTCCCTGTCGGTCCTCGTCAGCGACAGAACAGCCGAAGGGCGGAACGAAAACAGGAAATGCAGAAAAAACGTATACAGACAAAGCGAGTATGTGATAAAACATTTAAAATGCCTTTTCTAAGAACTGTTCCAGAAAGTCCCCTAACAATAGTGTTAACTCGCTTCTCTTTCCATACAAGCTAGAGCTTAGTGCTTTCAGCATTCCTTATGTTTGCTTCCTATTCCAGCATTTTCCACCTCAGTAAAAATACAACAGAACATTGACTGATTTCAACAGATAAAACGCAATCTGACAGAAACTCAGAAAGAAATATGACGCCTCCCACTGAATCCATCACAGAGAAACAGGGCACAGGATTTCAGCATCAAGCTCGTTGAAGTAGTCCTATGTCTGTAACAGTGTCAAATGTACAATACATGTCACAGTACATCTCGGTTGTGCCAGTTGTCCGAACAATGCCTTTATTGTGTTGTTGATCAACTGTATCACATTCAGTCATAGCGCACAGACTCATTGAAAATCCAGAACTGTCATGCTAAAGCATGAGACTTCTCACGATATGGAGACCAAAGGA
This sequence comes from Mobula hypostoma, assembly GCF_963921235.1. NCBI lineage: Eukaryota > Metazoa > Chordata > Chondrichthyes > Myliobatiformes > Myliobatidae > Mobula > Mobula hypostoma. Next base: position 56,354 of record NW_026948257.1, on the reverse strand, counting down.
GCTCACAGTACTCCAAAGTCTCATTATAAGACTCCTCTCATATGCTGAAGTGATGCTACCAGCCGATAGTCTGACTATTACACCCAATTCAAATAACCGCTCACATACAAATGCAGGAAAACAATTACACATAATAGCAGAAAAAACAGAAACCCTAACGATGACAAACAGCTGGAACCTTTTGAATTCTGTTGATGTATCCGATCCGCTGAACTCCTGCAGCGGTTCGTTTTTAGATCCAAATCTACAGTCCCAAACATTTCATTCCAGTCCTGAAATGCCGAATACTGGGACTGGTCTGTGGCAGTGGAAATTATCTGCAGAAACTGTCAGAACACTGGAATTAAACTTGAATTCCCTCTAATGGCAGTTTACGCAGTGGCTTACCGGGAATTCCAAGCGCTGAAATAAAAGGATAGTAAACCTTTCTTATCCTCCAGAAGATTGGATACCCCATTTCAGGGAGAATGTATGACTTCTGTCGCTCCCGAGTTCACAGCTCTGTTGGTCCTCAATTCACAGCTCCGGCAGACGCTCTTATCTCTGCATTCAAACCGACCTTTTTATACAGAGGACAAGTCTCCAGAGATACAGTCATATCCCTGAAGAACTTTATTTGTTGAAGTGTTGAACAAGCACTTTAATACAATACCATTGTGTCATATATATATTGGGCCGATTGAAGAGAAGTCGATACAACTTTTTGGGCATTACCTCAGCATTACTCATCTGGTGAACATAATGCCTTTGATAATTGCAAAGACTGAGCTTTGCCAGTGTGCAGCCAGGTTCACGTTTTGTGATAGATAATTGTTCATGTGTAAGTGGAGTTTACCGACAGCAACCGACCCCCAACTCTATCCCTGTGGTTACTCATTTTGAACTGTCCATCAGTCCTTCAACTCCCTCTGAGCATATACAAACACAGACACACACACAGACACACACACACACACACACACACAGAAACGCTGATACGGACAGATATGGAATGATAGAATAGACGGGACAAGGTCAGATAACCACGTTGGTGATTTACAGAAATGAGAAAATCTGCAGATTCTGGAAATCCAAGCACCGACACCAAATGCCGAGAAACTCTGCTGAGATCCTCCAGCATTTTCTGAATTTACTGATGTAACAGACTTTTACGTGCATCTCAAATCCGCCAGCAGTAAATTGAAAATTCAGAAGTAATGTTTCAATGTGCAAATGAATGGGCTGACGAGTAAATAATCATTTTAAAAATAGTACTCTAAATTGGGAGATGAATAGATGCTTGATGTCTGGAACTGAATGACAGAAAGACAAGCGTCACTTATACTGTTACTTACGTGTGTACCTGTATGTGTGTGTGTGTGTGTGTGTGTGTGTGTGTGTGTGTGTGAGAGAGAGAGAGAGGGAGAGAAGGGGGGCGGGAGGGCAACAGAGAGAGAGAGAGAGAGAGAGAGATAAAGAGTCTAACAGTCAGATAGACAAACAGGCCGACAGACAGCCGGAAACAGAAACAGGGTGTAGGATTGCAATGCACCTCTTGTACTGTACTCCTGTTCTCCTACATCACACAGGCATCTATGGACGCCAGGACTTCTAGTGCATTGAAGCCAGAGCTTGAGAGGTTTCTGGTGTGAAAGGTTGCGGAGAGATGGGCGGGAACGGTGCTGAGAACGGGTCAAAGGGTCAGCCATAACTGAACGGTGAAACAGACTCGATGTTCCAAGCGGCCAAATTCTGCTCTTCTGCCATTTGCTATTATGGTCCCACGGATTGGCAAGTGCAAATGTCACAACATTCTTCAGTACGAGAGCGCTTCTTTCACATTATCTGACAATAAAACGATGCCCCTGTCACAACGATGACATGAAGACAGGTAGAGGAGCAGGTTACGCTTTGCAAAAGCTTTAGATAGATTGGGCAATCGGCAAAGAAGCGGCAAAGAGAAAATATTGTTGGGAGATGTATAGTTAAGCAGTTTATTAGAGTGACTAAATCTATCGACTATAAATGGAGAGTAAATCAGAAAATAAGGGTGCACGGCGAATACTGAGTTGTCGTGCCGGGTTACCTGAAGTCGCTGTTAGGAAAACAAATAAAATCTTCTCATTTACTTTGAGATGAATCCAATATGAGAACAAGTATGCAATGCAGTGGATTTATGACGCAGCGATTCGGTTCACTTGGAATATTCTGAGCAGTTTTGGGCCTCAGCTGAGAACAAATACGTTGGCATTGCAGAGGATCCAGAGGAGGTTCGGAAGAATAAATCTCGGAATGAAAGTTAACATATGAGAAGCGTTCTCTGCCTCTGGGCCTGTACTCGCTGGGGTTTGAAAGAATGGCTGGAATCTCCTTTAAAACTATTGAATATTGAAAGATCCAGATGGATTGAATATTTCCAACAGAGGTAGCGTCCAGGACTAGCCGACAAAGGCTCAGAAAGGACGGACGTCCATTTAGAGCATACTTGGATGGGGAGATTTTTTGTTTTATGCACAGGGTAATGAATGTCTGGAATTTATTGCTGCAGCCGATTTTGGAAGCCAAGTTATTGAGTATATTTAAAATGGAACTTCATAGTTTGCTCATTAGTCCGAACGTCAACAGTTACAGGGAACAGGCAAGAAAATTGGATTGAGAGGAATAATAGCTCCCCCTACTGCAATGCCGAAACAGTTAGGAAGGCCAGATGCGCTAACTCTACTCCAATATGTCATGATCAACACAGACCAAACTCGCGAGAGTTTCAGCAGACAGGCAGCATCTATGGGAAAGAGTAAGCAGTCGGCGTTTCGAGCCGACAACCTTCATCAGGACGGGAGAAAAAGATAAAATCAGAGTAAGAATGTGGGGCAGTGTGGAAGAAATAGTAGGTAGTAGGTGATAGATGAAATCGGGATGTTGGAGGATGAAATAAAGAGCTGGGAAGGTGAATGGTGAAAGAGACATAGGGCTAGACAAACAAAAATGTGATAGGAGGGTGCAAAAGTCCATGGAAGAAAGGAAATGGGGGGAGCACCAGAGGGAGATGAGTGGCAGATAAGGAGATGTCGAGAGAGGGAAAAGGAATAGTAAATCTTGAAACAGCGGGGAAGCCATTACCAGAAATTCGATAGATCGATGTTCATGCCATCAGTTTGAAGGGTCCCCAGACAAAATGCTATGTGTCTCTCCTCCACCGCGATTGTGGCCTCATCACGGCAGTAGAGGAGGTCATGTACTGACACGCTGGAATGTGAATGGGAAGTTCTCTCCATCTACCTCAGCACATGGAACGGTACAGTAAGGTCCATGAAGTTTGGTTTACCCTTTGAACTGCTTCGAAATCAATCTAATCGTTTCCCTTGCACATAGCACTCCCAGTTTCGTCCATTTATCTGCCTATATAAGAGACATTTAAACGACCCGAAATGTGCTTCCACTGCCAACCCCAGCAGCCTGTTCTACGCACACGCCTCTCTCGCTCTGTGTTAAAAAAACAATCCTCTGGGAATCCACCTACACATTCCTCAAATCACCTTAATGCTATGCCCATTTTCCCGCCATTAAAGAAGTATCTGTATAACCCGTCGATCTGTGGACAACATGTCTCTTACAGTGCCATGATCTCTAAACAGACTAACCTCCACCTAATGCTCTTGTAAGATGATGAGAGGCATTGCTTGCGTGGATAATCAGAGGTCTTTTCTGAGGGCTGAAATGGCTGCCACAAGAGGACACAGGTTTAAGGTGCTGGGGTGTAGGTGCAGAGGAGATGTCAGGGTTAAGTTTTACTCAGAGAATGGTGAGTGCGTGGAATGGGCTGCCGGCAACGGTGGTGGAGGCGGATACGATAGGGTCTTTTAAGAGACTTTTGGATATGTACATGAAGCTTAGAAAAATGGAGGGCTCTCAGCAAGCCTAGTAAATTCTAAGGTAGGAAAATGTTCGGCACAACTTTGTGGGCCGAAGGGCCTGTATTGTGCTGTGGGTTTTCTATGTTTCTATGTTTCTAAGTCCTGCATTTAAGAATCTTCTCCAATAATTTCTAAGCAGCATTCAGAACATGAGACCAACAACACCACAACACCACCAACCTATGTGCCGTCTGCAAACTTGCCAATCCACTCTTCTACCCCCACATCCAGATCATTAATAAAAATCACGAAAATTAGAGTTCCCAGAACCGATCCTGTGGGACATCGCTAGTCAGAACCCTCCAATCCGAATGTATTTCCTCCAGCACGACACTCTGCCTTCTGCATGCAAGCCAATTCTGAATCCACCTGACGAAATTTCCCTGGATCCCATGCCTTCTGACTTTCTGAATAAGACTACGTGTGGAACCTTGTCAAATGCCTTACTAAAATCCATATAGATCACATCCACAGCACTACCCTCATCTATATGCCTGGTCACATTCTCAAAGAATTCTAAAAGGCTTGTTAGACATGATCTGCCCTTCACAAAGCCATTCTGACTGTCCCTAATCAGGCCATGATTCTCTAACTGCCCATAGATCCTATCACTAAGAATCTTTTCCAACAGCTTTCCCACCACAGACGTAATGCTCACTGGTCTATATGTAACGCTCAGTTTTATTGGCTGGTATATGTCTCGGGGAAATCCCACCCAGCACCTGCCTCAACGCTTCCCACGGCGTCGGTTGCTGCACGACTGCCGCCCAAATCAATCCCAAACATCAATCATCAGCCAGCACACCCAGTACGTTTACCAAGTGCACTTTATAGATATTACTAAGTCTGTGAACTTAATATAAATTCGATACAGAAATGTAAGCAATGGGAAAAAAAAGGCACCAGACTTACCAAAGTCCAAGGTCTTCGTGCACAATCGTTGGAGCTCAATCAATTCCTGCTGACCACCCGAATCCTGTCGACTCACGGCTCGGGACAACCCGGAGTGATCGACCGGAGCCTTTCCGCACGTCTGCCGTCCTCCCCGTCTCTCCTCCGACTCCCCGCCAAAACCCCGTCCACAGTCAAATGATACAGCATTATATCCGAAAACAAAACGATACATGACCACCCACTGGTTAATAACATCCTGCTATCTGTATTAACCCAAGTAAATGTCTAGCTGGAGACTTTCTCAGCATTTAACATAACAAAGAAGCATTCCCAAGTATAACAAAACAAAAAACATTTTAAATTTAACATACAAAAAAGAAAGACCCCGTACACTCTCCCCCCACCAAATAAAAGTCATGCCCTCATGACGGTAACAGGGTTCACCAGTGCTCCTTGTAAAACACAGAATCCAACCCAGGTGCGTAAAGCAGTGACATAACTTCCCAGGGCTGAAGAGATCACACCCTGTTCTCCCGGCGCTGTATAAGTCAGTCAACCTCTCCGGCGGTGGGGGGCGGTGCCTACTCCTCGGTCAGCCCCCCGTTCTCCAATAGTTTTCCTCCAGTGGGCCTCACGGGGGCGCTAGACTTCACCGTCACCGGGAACAAGTGCGCAAGGGGCATCCCGCGCTTAGAGGTAATCTCCCTCTCCGTTATGTTCCTTACCATCACCCCCATCCGCCGTGCCCGTACAGCTGAGGGCCTCCGCAATTCAGATCTCACCAGCGCCCCAGCCGGGAACCGGGGCTCCACTTCCAGTTCGTCTGGGGCGTCCACTAGCAGGGCCTCGACCGCCCGTACTCCGGGGAATCTGGGAGTCCCCATCACTAATGCCGCCTCTCCTGGCCGTATCACCTTAGGCCTCGCCTGAGTGCACCACACCGTCCCTCGTTTGCACTCAGGATCCAGTCCCTGGGGGTCACCCACTCCTTCGTACACCGCTCGAAACACTGGGTGTACCGAGAGCGTCTCCAGAAAGTTCTCCCCCGCCTTCTTCTTACAGGCTCCCAGGAGCCGTCGCACCAGAGGTGAATTAGTCCCCACCAGTAGGGCAGCGCCATCGGTTTCCTCCAGGTCCGGACAGACCAGCACCAGCGTCTCAAGCGATTCTGACACTCCCACATCGCCCTCCGAGAATTCCAATCTCACTGACAGGTACCCATCGTACTGGTAATTACCATCACTTATACCCCAAGTCTCCAGTGCATTAAACGGGGTTACTGGCAAATGTTTCAGATATTTGTTGTAGAACGACCGGTACAGTAAGGCAACCTGCAATCCGGTGTCAAGGATAGCTTTCGCAAAGATTACCTCTATCCGTAGGGACACGCTGGAACGGGGTCCCACCAGTCCATCCGGAATAAGGACTTGTACTTTCTGGGGTTCCATGACTGATTTCTGGGAACGTGTTCCTCCCGAGACTCCAGTCCGTTCCCAACTGAGCCTCTCCTAAGTTTCCTGACACCACCCCCTCAGAGCATCTCGTCTCTCGCAATCCCTCCGCAAGTGACCCGCTTCCCCACGGCTGTAGCACACCCCCGGCCACTCACATTCCCGCCGGAAATGCCCCTCCCTCCCACAGCTGTAGCACGCGCTACCCGCCACCTCTCTCCTTCCGGTACGCCCCTCCTGGAATCCCTTGGATTTCAACACAGCTACCACCTTGTGAACCGCTGAAAACCGTCCCCGGGGGTCCGAGCCCCCTGTTCGGCCCGAAGCACTCTCCTCCGCTCGCACCTTTCTAATCAACTGCCCGAATGATGGAGGGGGGCTCCTCATATATGACTCCCGGATACTCCAAGCCACCCTGTCATTCTTTGGGGAACCTCTACATATCTGGCTCATCCTCAACTTCGCCACTTCGTCCGCCTTTAGCACCCCCGGCGCCGCAGCCCAGTAAGCTTCTTTTCTAGCCGGAAAATGTATTCTGAGAGCTTTCCCACTCTTCCCTGTCCCATCTGTTGAAACTCCGCTAAAAGTCGCCAGGGATATCCTGACAGTCCAAACACTTCCTCCAAAGCGGCCAGACACTCCGACAGGGAAGCCGAAGGGCATTCCGCTCTCAACTCGCGGACTACACGGGCCGCCCCGCCCTTAAACTTTCCATCAATCGCTGTCTCTTTTCCTCATCCGAAACTGACCACACCTCTAACAACTGGGACGTATCCTCAATCCATGCCTCATAGTCATCCTCCCCTTCCGGGTTCGGGCGGGGCCCCTCGGCCCTTCTCACCAGGGAGGTAATGGCAGCCACTAACTCGGAGGTCTCACCCCTAACTGGGGGACGGCGTCTGGCCAAGCCTCCACACTCCACGCCTCCACCCCTGGCTACTGGCACCTCCCCTGGGACCTCATCTAGCTCCTCTTCCGGCACTTCCTCACTTTCATCCTCCGAAGGGTGTGGAGACCCCACGGCCCCAACTCCCCCTGGACGTGGACTGTCGCTGGTAGTTCCAACGTCATGACGTCGGCACTCGTCCGAACCAACATCCAGCTGGACTCCAGTTCTTTCCCACACCTTCTACCTATAAGTTCTACCTACCCGATACCTTTAATCAAACTCAACCCTCGCACCAGTACATCTGCCGAAATGCGGAAATCCACCCCACTTAACACGCACGCATGATTCACCGGTAAATCCTCTAATTCACATCAACTTACACATTTATTTCGATCCATCTTCGTGGACCTTGTGCTAGTCCGCATCGCGGGATCAGAACTAGGGAGGGTCAGAAGCTTAAATTCCTCACTGTTATCATTTCGGAGGATCTGGTCTGGGCTCAGCATGTAAGTGCCATTACAGTCGATTGGACTGTAGTCACCCAAACCATGCTCTCTTCACGGTTTTGCCGTCAGGACAAGGTACGAGAGCCTCGAGATCCTCATCATCAAGTTCAGGAATAGTTATTCACTCAACCGCACTCTCGCCATCACTGCACTGTTCAGGTACAATGTTAGATGTGTGTGTGTGTGTGTGAGAGAGAGAGAGAGAGAGAGAGAGAGAGAGAGAGAGAGAGAGAGAGAGAGAGAGAGAGAGAGAGAGAGAGAGAGTCAGTCACACAGACAGAGTGATTGACACTGGCACTGGCTACACCGGCCGCTTCGCACAAACGTGTGACGTTTAACTTGCCGTCACTGACCCAGTTTCCTTCTCCTACACACAAAGATGTTCTTCAATCAATTATGATATTTCTTCCCGCGTAGACACAAGGGACAGAACAGCCGCTCATCTCTCACACACACGATGTCTTACTGAGCACAGGAACCGATTTCTTCATCAGTTCAATCATCTCAGACAGCAAAGACTTTCAGTCTCACTATGAGTCAAAGATCCAGACATACATTTCCAATACTACTGTTACACTGAACCAAAGACAGTCAATATAGCCATCGTATTCAGTTCCAGTGTCCCAAGGGCAGACACACAGACACAAACACCACATCACTGACCGCCGGGCTGGGAGGACAGCAAAAGCATCGCTGAGAGAGTCAGTGTGGTTTCAGAAAAGGACAAACAGATGGAGAACTGAAAACTGGTGAACGTGGTGTGGCTGGAATTTAATAAGCACATGGTTTTGTCGGTCATATACTGGTGTATATTCAAAATTAATCAGCAGGTCAAAGGCTGAGGGAATAAACTGGCCGTTTTCTACTTGGGTACCTGTGACTAGTAGGATGACACGGGGATTGGTCCGAATCCCCAGCAGTCTACATCAGTGATCTGGATGTCGGACAACATGTATTATATCATGTCTGCTGCTGTTACAGAGCTTGATGAAGCTCAATGGTGAGAGGGTGCAAAGAGGGTTTGGGGATGCAGACAGAAGTGCATGACTGAGGATGGGCAGAATATGAGTCTATTCCACTCCGACAGAAACAAACTATAAAATTAATTTTCACGTGGTGGTTAGCAAAAGTTTCCCAGGGACGTGGGGCTCCCGGTAAAGAAATTACTGAGATTTCACATTCAGGTAAAGCAGTTAGATAGGAATACAGATAGTATTTGGTCCAAGATCACCTGACCTACCTGGGTCATTGTACAAGACTACAAACAACACTGATTCGTGGTTCTGTCGGCTCGTTGCTTGCGTACGTGTGTCTTTTAACTCAGACCAGTTAAATGAGACAATCCAGACAGAGTCTAATGGGATTACAATGGGCTTCTTTGGTACGTCTGGTATTTTACAGTATAAGTAGCTACTCAGCCGAGACTCGTCTCAGATTTAGCAGATGTAGAAACTGATGTTCGTTGTGTCCACATTCAATTGATAGGATTAGATTGTCCCAGAACCAGAATCATTTCAGATTTCTCGCTCCTTACCTCACAAATAATTACTTGTCTGAGAATGGGCTCAGGTTTAGCAGGTCATCACCTGAAGCATACTGTGTCCGCTTTCAACTGCTTTGATTAGTTTATCGAGGAGCAAAAATCAGTTCAGAATCCACAAAATGCGACTAAGCAAAGACAACTGGTTTGTCTGCATCCGTTGTCCTTGATTAGGCTGTAGTTTCTTCAGGTCAACACCTCAAACAACCTGAATCCTCCACACTCACTGGCATATGGCTGACATCTTCGTAGAGAAATACGGCAGCACAATATGAGTTAAGAGTATACACTATGTCCTTCTATGCATAATTTGACACCCCACTATTATTCCGCATACACCTAACTTCCTCCTTGACATTTCTTTCACTAGTAAATTGTTGGGACAACAATATATTGGGTCAATTTTAGCATAATCGGTAATATCCTTCTCACCCTGCATAATGGTAATCCGAAATTTCCACTAGACTGGAGATGTCGTATATTCATAAGCCCTACGGTTAACATCATTACTATGGTTTTTCTATTCTTTCTATAGCTGGCTTTTCTTCAATATTTTACGTATATCTTTATTCAGCCATGTAACCATCTATAGATTTGCCTAATAAGACCGCAGAAAAAGAATCTCAGGTTGTATGTGGTGACATGTTTGTACTTTGAAAATAAATTTTACTTTGAACTTTGATCCAATGCTTTCTTGCTTCTCATGATCTTGAGTTTTAACGATTTCCAAACAGGGTGTTTTCCCTTTTTAAGTCGACTCCATTGTTCCTCAACTGACGCAACGTCAAGCAGTTCCTTTCAGTTTACCTCTGAAGTGAGAGCCGCGTCTTCACAACTTTTCCTTTATGGAATTCGATTTAATGGTTTTGGCTGTTATAGATACACTCTTAGAAAAAGAAATCGAGGCTAACAATGTTATGATCAGTCGGTCAGTCGGTCAATGGGTGCCGTCCCGAATCCGGGTTTGGCGGCTATGTACCTCCATCTTCTTCGATCTTGCGACAGCACCGAATGCAGCCTCTCCTCCAGTTTGTTCTCGCTGGCCGCCTTGGCACCGTCCGCCGCCGCCCCCGCCGAACTGGAGCCCGACGCCGTGTCGGCCTCCAGTGGCGGCCGCTTCTTCGAGCTCGGCCTTTCCTTAGGCGGAGACCTTGGGCAGGTCCAGGCACACGGAGCAGCGCCCAAGTTCGTCATGTCTCTTCTAACTAGGTGCATAGCATACGATTTGTAGATACGTGGTGAGGCTTTAATCTCTACCACGGAAGATGGCCGTTGGCTCACAAGGAGCTCACCCACCCTTTGTCAGGTCCTGTTTTTTTTTTTCAGTCCAGCTGGGTGTCCCCACACGAATGTTACGATCATTTGTTCTGAAAGGTTCAACGACTTCCCTACTCAAAATTCTATCCTGAATTGTTACAGGATTTCAAATCTAGGCAGGCCTCACCTCTTGCTGGTGCGTTAACATAGTGCGTCAAAAAAAAACAATAATTCATTAACTGAGTGAATTCACTTCCCTGTATTCCATTAGTCACCGCATTTCCCCACTCAATATTTGGGAAGAAAAGACCCCGACAAATATAACATCACTCTCAGAACTTCTCTTTTTATTAATATTCTGATGGAAATGGAGATAACGCGGAATTCTCCTCCGTGTGGAGGCTTCCCTGGTCATAGATGTATGAAAAAAATGAAAACACTGTGATGAATATTTGGATAGTTACACTGGGGACGACGAGATGCGATGAATGTAAACGAAGGCAGAGCAAAATAATTTTTAGATGAGGATTGTGCAGAATGGCGGCAGCATGGTTAATTACAGCGGGACTGATTAGGAGAAGCAATCATGTTTTCCATGATGTAATGACCCATATTGAAGAGAAACTGTCCGCTTTCATGAGAAGACAACATACTGGTGATTGTGGTGAGTGGGAGGAGAGTGGAAATAATGCATTTGAATCAGTTTTAGATGTCTTGTGCAAGGAAAGAGTGAGTGATAAGAAGCACATTAGCTTGCAGCGATGTAGAAGGATTGAGTAAAATGTATACTGATTTAAACACATTTTGAATACAATGCCGAAATCATTATCAGAAAAGAAACGTAACAAACGAAGTGTCTAAAGCAGACAGAAAAAGTTGTTGTTCCAACATCCCCATTCAGAGAGAAATAATAAACAGGGGCTGGATTTGAAACCGGGCGTTGGTGATGGACGTAGTGACATCGCAGTGACATCGTACCCTACGTCCATACATCTCCTGCCAGCACAGAACCGAACAACCCAGTACTATTGTCACTACTCCGACTTCCTTCCCCATTTCCGACCAGGTAAAAAGTCGCAATGGAGGGAAACAGGGGCAGGAATCTGAATGAAGCAGATAACATGCACTACATCCTTCGTGCCTCAGTATCTCAGAGATATTGATCATGATGTACAGCCATTACTGCCCGCGGATAAGCATAGAGAACTGTAACAGGCAACTGATTACCGGAGAGTAGTGCACTGTCCAGATACTGCAGAGGAAAGGAAATTGATTGGCGTGTGTTTTTATGCGAACATATCATAAGGCCATAACACCAAGCAGTCCTTTAAAGCCTCAGAATTACATTCTTAACACTCGAATTTGCCAAGGATAAGGGAGCAAGTGAAGAATTAAAAAATCCATTAAGTTAGTTTCGGGTGTTAACAGAGGATACCGTTAGACCTGCTCACCAAATGTAACCAGACGAACGGGAAGCACCCACTACATTAACGTCAAATCTGTGAATGGTGTTCCTGGCGCAATGATTAACAAACGTTATATCGAGACAATTTAGAGACAGAAGTCACATATACATCGTTCAGAATTTTAGTGTCTCGCAGCACCGACGAATCTAGAAAGTCTATGGTAACGTTTGATTGTTCTGTCTTACACAGAGTGAAGCATGGAGACTCAGTAAAAAGTTATCGCGTGTGAATAATAAAGTACAGGTGTGCGATTATAAGGAAGGTAACGACTAAAAGAATATGTCTTCATACGGATTAGTAAACCTGATAGTATGCAACTAAACCTTAATTTAATCTCAATCCTCTCCTTAGTCAGAGATTAGAGGCAGAAAACTTGGACGCCCCTGGAGATTCGGTGACGTGGTGACGTCATGTTTTATATTTTTTGAATAATAACTTGCGGGCGATACATAACTTTCAGCATCCCTTTGCTTTAGATTCGAGATTTAATCAGATGTATGGACTAAAGACGCTGTTGACGATTAAAAAAAGAGTAGAAAGTGAGTGAACATCTGTCGCAAAAAAAGAGCAGCTCTTCACGAGTGAGGGATGAAATTAATTCACAAGAAAAGTTGAGTAAGTCGATGAGACTGGCGCAGTCAGCCTCACAAATGGTATTCGAAGTGTAAGAACGGAAAGCCTGCATCAGCACTGAGATATTCTCAAATGCGTCGAGTGCCACCCATCAGTCTGAGGTCCACAATGGTTGCAGGATGGCCGACAGCCGCTCATCGATACCAGCACCACAATGGATACAGAGAGGTGAGTCATCCCAGAGTGATCAGAGGGCCGCACAACGATACCTGTTCCACAATGGATACGGAGTGATGAGAATTTTTGTCCATAAGGCGAAAGCTGCTCATCGTTACGAGTTCCTCAATAGGCACAGAGTGATGTACTGCAAGAGCAGAAGGAAATGTGGTTGAACTGAGGGAGTTAGATATGGCCCTTGTGGCTACGGGGATCAGGGGATATGGAGGGAAGGCTGGTGCAGGGTTCTGAGTTGGATGATCAGCCATGATCATAATAAATGGCGGTGCCGGCTCGAAGGGCCGAATGGCCTACTCCTGCACCTATTTTCTATGTTTCTATGTTTCTATGAAATGTGAATTTGAACACATCCACATTTCTGCACAGACCGAGATTGGTGACGAAGTGTAAAATCAGAAGACACTGAATGGAGAAATGGGACAGAGATGGTCATGGAGTCAGAGATTATTACTACAGAGAAGTAGGCTCTCCCGCCCAGCTGGCACATCCCTCTGTGACCCTTCGCCTCGTCCCATTTATCTGCACACTCGGCCCGTCTCACATGCCCTTACCTAGACAACCTTTACTGAAATGATACAGGTAGCTAACAAATTTCACGTCACATGTCGTTGATAATAAACCAGATTTTGATTCTGATTCTGAATCCGCATCTATCACTTACAGTGACAGTTCTTTCCACACTTGCTTGACCCTCTTAGCGAATATGCTTTACCACATACCCCTCTTGCATATTTCACGTTTCAACCAAAACCTATCAAGTAGTTGCAGTTTCACTCAGAGGATGGGGAGAATCTGATGGCACTTATCCTGTCTGAAGATCGCACGATTTTGCATGATTCTGTGAGATCTGATCGCCAATCGCCATCTGATCTAGGTTCGGCAATTCACTGTACAGCTCTTAAATTATTCAAAGTTTGCAATTTATTGTATCTGAACAAGCATCATTGGAACTTCGGTGACCTCAAGGCAGGAAATTAAATCAAATTTCTATTGTTGCTTTTGTACCAATATTTACTCAGAATACTTCGCCAAACTCCAGACACTAAAATGGGGGATTTGGTCCCTCTTCAACCAGCTCCTGGCATTGCGGTATTTATTCTCCAGAGTTCGCGCTGCTTTGCGCTCGAACTATCTCAGCCTTTTCCTGTCAGTTAGAAACGTTGTTCGATCTTGGTGTACCTGGCCAGTCTTGTCCACCTGTTTCAGGTGTTCCCATTGACTCTGGTCGAAGGTAGCAAGTAACGACTTGCAATTAATATTTCTTTGCATGTTCTGAATCAAAGTAGGACGTTCAGTTCGGGTTACTTGAGTAAAACACGGACTGCTGTTTTCGATCTCACCAAAGGTAGACCTACTTCGCCCCACCGCTTTCCTCGATATATTGGAAACCGCAACATTAGAGTGAAGCAACCGCCAAAATTAAAATTTCCTCCTCTAATGCTCGCTTGAAGTAGCATTGTAATTGGCATAAATCACTAATTTTAGGATTGCTTTGCTATTGACAGGCAACATAGATGGATATCTATGACATTATCATGTGAAAAGCCCGCAAAGTTTTACCCATTTCTTTAACAATTGCGCCGGACAAAACTAATATTTTCACTTTTGATGAAAGGAATCCTAATGTACTCTTGTAGATTTTGGCCATTGGACAGCGTAAATCGGTGGGTTAGTGAGTGAAATCCAAACTCATTCCTTCTGTTTCTCCACATTATGAACATTGTACGGTGGGCACGTTCGGTTGTCACTCTGGTAAGAAATATGCTGCAACAAACAGTGGTCCCAACATCTTCTTACAATTTGCAGGGAGGAGTTTGTCAAGGTGAATTCATGAGTGGCAACTTGTGGTAGTAGTACCTATCAATTTCTTCAATTGTTCATCTGAAATCCAATCGGGAAATCTCTGAATCTCCAATTCTACCTTGTTATTCTCAAATACAGAATGTAACTGTGAGGTTGTCAATTATTGAAACAGCACCTTCGTGGTTTGAGCAGTTTCATTGTTAATACTGTTTATAATTCGGATTTTTATATTCCCCATGGTTTGTAAAATATGCCGCAATTCCGATAGGACAATCGCTTGTTGCTTACCTAACGTGCAACTTGCCCCATATCCTCGTAATATCTTTAAAAAATATATTTCATTTGTTCCTTTCCGATAATTCATCTGAACGTTTACCACCGCACTATCTAGTGCATTACGGGCAAAGGAAAACTGCATCAGTGTATCCCAATCTGATAAATTCAACAAAACATCCTTCTTCTTCCTCTTGTCTCTCATGTTGTAAATCAGCTATGGATAACGTGTTCAATTAATAAATGTACAATTTCATGGAGGCGTGCATCAACATACCAACTAGTAATTTGGAATGATATCTCCCGGGAAATGGAGGTTATCTCCCGGTAGTAAAATAACAGCTCTACTGTTTCTGATGATGGCAGCTCTCAATAGACAATAGACAATAGGTGCATGAGTAGGCCATTCGGCCCTTCGAACCAAAACCGCCATTCACTGTGAATATGGCTGATCTTCCACAATCAGTATCCAGTTCCTGCATTATCCCCATAACCTATGATTTCGCTATCTTTAAGAGCTCTATCCATCTCTTTCTTGTAAATATCCAGAGACTTGGCCTCCACTGCCTTCTGGGGCAGAGCATTCCACATATCCACCACTCTCTGGGTGAAAAAGTTTTTCCTCAACTCCGTTCTAAATGGCCTACTCCTTATTTTAAACTGTGGCCTCTGGTTCTGGACTCACCCATCAGCGGGAACATGCTTCCTGCCTCCAGCGTGTCCAGTCCCTTAATACTCTAACGCGAGGAATTCTGCAGATGCTGGAAATTCAAGCAACACACATCAAAGTTGCTGGTGAACGCAGCAGGCCAGGCAGCATCTCTAGGAAGAGGTAAAGTCGACGTTTCGGGCCGAGACCCTTCGTCAGGACTAACTGAAGGAAGAGCTAGTAAGAGATTTGAAAGTGGGAGGGGGAGATCCAAAATGATAGGAGAAGACAGGAGGGGAGGAATGGAGCCAAGAGCTGATAGCGAGTCTGAGTCAAAATGTGGTCGAAAAGTTGAAGACCCGAAGGAATTACAGATGCGGAGCAGTGAGAGATGGTTTCACTACACTCCCGTCGACGAGGAGGCCCGGAACATCGACTTTTTTTTTCCCTTTTCACATACCTAAAGAAGTTTTTACTATCCTCCTTTATATTCTTGGCTAGTTTACCTTTGCACCTCATTTTTTTTTCTCCGCGTATTACCTTATTGGTTATCTCCTTATGAATCTCAGCACAAAACAAAAGACTTGTAAAAGTGGGAATTGTAATCCTTTGGTCTCAATTGTCGCCGACCTGTCCATGGGATAACTTACCTACGAAACATCTCGGGGCTCCAGAACGATTGTAATTGAGTTTCCAGGCGTAGATTTTAACATGGTATCCTTTCTGATTTATGACCACACGACAGTTCTATTACATTTACCTTGAAATTGTACTTGAGTTATAAACCCCTTATTGTATGAAGCAGACCCAAACATGACTTCCTAGTGTTATCCATCTTTTTCCTCCATCAATGTTGTTCGGCCATGATTCTCAACAGACATCGGTTTTACTAAACCAGTTTTTCATGAATTCATACTACCGTTTTACCTTCCTCATCCACATAGTCTACTAGCACCATGGTATCTGGTGGAATCTAAATGGCTGTTTGTTCCGTGAAACTTGTGAATAGTCCATGTGCAGCCAACCGGTTCTTTATTCTTTGCACCTGTCCAAACGAACATTTAATTAACCAATAATACACTATATTGCATAACATGTAACCTTCAGCAGAATTTGTTCTCTATTCCGCAAATAATAGTATTCCGAAATTAATCACTTTGGAATACATGGTAATAAAATAAACGAAAACATCAAGAGCATTTTCTGTATTTATCTTTCAATATAATAATCAATTCTTAGAGAAATGTAACACAGTAATAGGCCTATTCACCGATCTACAATGTGCCAAACCATTTAAATTGCCTAATGCCATCGATGAGCACAGCCACCTCACCTCTCCCATCCATGTACCTCTCCATATCCCATAAACGTTGCAACAGCGTTCGCACGCCCCGCTAGTGCTGGAAGCGCGTTCCACACTCCCACAACCCTCGGAATTAAGAGGTTTCCCTTTATGTTCCCCTTAAACTTTCACCTTTCATCCTTACACCATGACCTCTGGATGCATTCCCACCCAACCAGGATGCAAAAGCCTGCTTTCATTTGCGATATGGATACCTCTCATCATTTTGTGTAACACTGATTCTTCCTCTAAGTTCAACTCTTCCATTTCCTCCTTTATTTTCACAAGACGCGGTGATGAATGCAATATGCATTTGCTTCTCTATTCCATTTTTACTGCCTTAGCTGACGCTATTGCAATGATTGCCGTGCCTTAATTCTATCTTCTTGACGCTGATTATGAAGAGAAATAACCTCCGCATTCGGGTGCGAACTGGATGTGGTTGCCCAGCAAACTGATAGGAGCAGTTTATGTTTCAATCTCATAGCACATCCATTGTCTGGAAAATAAATATGACGACATCACCATTTCGGTCCAAAGCATCCTATTGACAATCTGAACTGCGCCTCAGCTCCTGGAGAACACTGAATTTCTACGAGGGCTGAAGTTGGTCAACATGTGTTACGAATTGTAACGTTTTCGAAACGAACCTGCAGCAAGATATCTCACACAGAGTCAGGTTTTAATGTTAAAACCACTATCTGTATTAGTTTCTACTCATAATACAGTAACTTAATAAGATAAACAAAAGTTAACAGTGTTATGTGTATACATGTGTGTAAATATAGCTCCCAAACTATCGAGCTTGCGGGAACAAGCCTTACAGCTTTGAGATGTTAAAGTAGGAAAGTTCAGTCATCCACGTAATAAACGATGGGAGAGACATCTTTGTAATCCACGCTATAATGTAGAGAAAAGGGAAGTACGAAGTATTCCACGGGTTCCACGTCAGGTAAACAAAGTGATAGTCGCCGAAGACCTAGTCCGTGGAATGCGCCCACATACGAATTATCACCAAAGGTGACCTGTCACAAGTATATCCTCTTCGACTAACCCAGGCAAGGGTTAACAGAAGTGGTCCCACAGGATATGCCCAAAATACACCCCTGTGGATAATTAGAAGTGACAGTCACACATTCATTGTGCCCCGTATCCCAGTCTTTTGGGTAATGGGAAAGCTTTAGACTTCAGGCATTCTGGAGCAAACTTGCCCTGGCAATTCGTAGTTCCAAGTCTTGCAAAGACAGCGCGAGTATCTGTTCCCTCTCTCTCCCCCTCTCTCTCTCTGTCCGTGTGTTTAAGTCCACATCAGGCTGCCACAGCCTGTGACTGACGTCACAGTCCTGACTCCCTCAGAAGCTCTTAAAGTGACACTCACAGTACGACCGCAGGCTCGTAACACATGATACCGACCGACCTAATTCGTAGCTGTCTGGATCCTATAGACCGTCTGACTGGCACTGTGAGCCACAGCATATGGCCCTTCTTATCTTGGAGATGCAAAAACCCTTAGTGACACACTGAGATTATATCATTTGCCCTATTTCCAGCTCCCTAGATTTATTCATACGTCAAAATTGGCATTATTCCGGTGTTTATATCTTCCCATGTTCAATACTGCAACGTAATCTCCCTCTTTAATAGTGACAACTAATATCTGTATTAATTTATTCCTTACATATTGGGTGGCAGGGAGGCGTAGAGTTTAGCACAACACTTTACAGTACTAGCGAAACGGCTACCATTCACGCCGCTGCCTGAAAATAGTGTGTACGTTCTCAACCCCAGGGACGGCCTGGGTTTCCTCCGGGTGCTCGGGTTTACTCCCGCACTCCAAAGACGTACCGGTTGCTAGGTTAATTGGTCGTTGAAAATTTTGCCGTGATTAGCATGGGTTAAATTGGCGTCCAAGGGCGGTGCAGCTCGAAGGTCTGTAAGAGCAATTCCATGCTGTATCCCAATTAAAGACAAAGTTAATAAAGGCATCAGGCCGAACAGGATTTTAACACTTTTATTTCTATCTTGTCGTCGATTCGAGTACAGGAGCAGGCAGGTACTACTGCAGTTGTACAAGGCCAAGGTGAGACCACACCTAGAGTATTGTGTGCAGTTTTGGTCCCCTAATCTGAGGAAAGACATCCTTGCCATAGAGGGAGTACAAAGAAGGTTCACCAGATTGATTCCTGGGATGGCAGGACTTTCATATGAAGAAAGACTGGATGAACTGGGCTTGTACTCGTTGGAATTTAGAAGATTGAGGGGGGATCTGATTGAAACGTATCAGATCCGAAAGGGATTGGACAGGCTAGATGCAGGAAGATTGTTCCCGATGTTGGGGAAGTCCAGAACGAGGGGCCACAGTTTGAGGATAGAGGGGAAGCCTTTTAGGACCGAGATTAGGAAAAACTTCTTCACACAGAGAGTGGTGAATCTGTGGAATTCTCTGCCACAGGAAACAGTTGAGGCCAGTTCATTGGCTATATTTAAGAGGGAGTTAGATATGGCCCTTGTGGCTACGGGGGTCAGGGGGTATGGAGGGAAGGCTGGGGTGGGGTTCTGAGTTGGAGGATCAGCCATGATCATAATAAATGGCGGTGCAGGCTCGAAGGGCCGAATGGCCTACTCCTGCACCTATTTTCTATGTTTCTATGTTTCTAACAGTTGGACAACCAGTACAAGAAGATTCGATAGTTCCAATTATCATAAGGACAATTGGGAAGACAGTGATCGATATGATAATCTTCTCTTTAGCCATTTTAGCTAACTTTGTCTATAAAGCCGTGTTCATCTATTCAACAGTTCCACTGGATTGCTGGTCGAGAAGGAATGTGGACCGTCTACTGTATGTAGTATCATTAAATCTTACATCACCTCTGCGGTGAAATGCGAGTTCTGACCTGGTTCGAGTCTCCATTGCAATCCACAAAGGGTAAAAAAGTCACTCAAAATTTTTTATGGCTGTAGCCTTAGCAAGCCTTCCAGTTGAGGAGGCCTATATGGTGTCACGTGACCAGCAACAAAGCCCATATAATTGAGTCCCGTTTTATAAACAAACATTTATTAAACTCTGCTCGACAATAGCGAAAAGTATTCAAACGACTAACTTAACCGGAAGGTAACTGCTATACGTCAACTCTGGAACTATTCTTAAAGTGGAAAATTCCAATACAGTTCTTAAAGTGGTAAATTCGAACTCCAAGTGATTGGCACAGTCAATAAAGAGATACTTCTCTGGAAATGGATTTCTTCGAAGACATGATGTTACTGCTGATTCTGTTGCTTCTGCAGCCTCAGCTGCTCAAAATGATCGTGCCACAGCGTACTCTATTCATTCACTGACAGTATTCCTCAAACAGATGTATTTTTAATGTCTCCTTTCTGTACAAAATTCAGCTGGAGATTTATCCAAGTCCTTGTGTAATCCCTTCAGTCAACTGCTAGCCCAAAGGGATCAACTAAGTGCAGGCCTGTATTCTGTACCTTACTCTTTTTAGTTGTTATCGACGTGGACAAGATTGACATTACTGCCCTAAAACGATAGAGCAAACGAACCAGATGCCGAATTAATACAGATGCTACTACATGCAGCCACAGCGCTATTTTAAATGCAGGATGACTGCATATCCCATCCATCGGCGTTGAATTTAAATATCAATCATGATCCTAATGTCAGTAGATCCCAATTTCTCAGAATGAGGCTGGTCTCGTATCTATGGATATAAGTCACTATATTACAGATTGGAAATGGTATTAAAATAACACCAATGGATATAACGTTTCATGATAGAGCGGTCGAAGGAGTGAGGTGATTTAACAACGCAATAATATAATCTCGACTGGGACATATTGCTCAATTCAACTACAGTTTCAGCGCAGGCAATTTTTTCAAATACTTGAAGCAAGAGATTCCGCAGAAGCTATATACCCGGCGCAACACACACACACACACACACACACACACACACACACACACACACACACACACACTACTGGAAAAAAAAAGCAGTAAGTCCGGCAACTTCCATGGAAGTGAATAAACAGTCGACGTTTCAGGCCAAGGTACTTACTGTATTAGGACTGAAAAAGAAGGGGGATAGATGCCAGAATAAAAATATGCAGGAAGGGAAAGGAAGTGATAGATAAATCCATGTAGAGACGATATCCTTATTGTCCATCTCTTCGTTTTCCATCTGTCACTTCCAAGCTTCCAGACACATATTTTCATTTGTAAGACTAAATGGAATGCGGTACATTTATACTGATGTCTTTTCACATACAGATCTGTGACTTATCCGTTCAGATTTAAATCTACACACTTGTGCATATCAGTGAAAACAAAACAGAAGTTGCATAGACATGTGCCACTTCCATTCAGTGACTGGAGGTAATGGTCCAAATTGTGAATGCAGAAATATTGTTGCAGAATCACTGACTGTTCAACGATGTGTAGAACTTCATACTGCACAGCTGAAATTGTCTGCTGTTTGATGTTGTAAAGAATGTTATAAATATATTCTTCAATATATCCTATCTCTTTCTAAGCAGACATTTAACAAATTGAAACAATTTCTTTTTCGAATACATTGCGATGTATGTGTCTCCTTCATTGTTTCCACCCAGTTGTGTAGAAAAGCAAGAAAAACTTACTGCACAGCACAAATCAGATTAGCAATAGTCGAGAAGATGCCTGCGTCGATTCAGAACAGTTTCGACCACAGAAGGAAGAGAGTGGTAACAGATGGAAAATATTTTGCATGGTGTTTCGCGGAGATATGTTCTGGGTATACTGTTCTTTCATTTTATTAAATAAACGATGTATGAGGAAGTGGAAAATTTGATTTGTCCGTTTATAAGTGACTGTAAGGTTGGACATGTTTAGTTAGTGTGTATGGTTGGTTTAACTTAAAACGGGACATTAGTAAGAAGAGAGACTGAGCTGAGAAGTGGAAGTCGAAGTTCACTTCATACAAGTGTGAAGTCACACCCTGTTGTGGCTGAAATTAAAGGAAGACTATGGGGTTATTGGCAGGATTCTTATCAGTGAGGAGGAGCATACCATTTTGCTGACCACGATACATAATTCAGAGATAACGCCCAAATTAATAGTGTTGTTCAGAAGGCGTATGATGTGTTGCCTTTCATTATTCGGGAGACTGCGTTCAACAGTGGAGAATTAATGACGAGAACTATTAATCCTTCTTAGACTACATTTGTAGTATTGAGTTCAGTTCTGGTGCCCTCATTATAAGAGAGCCCCAAACTAGGGCCGTCCATTTCGTACAGAGATGAGAAGGAGCTTGTTTGACCAGACGGTAGTGAATCTCTGCTATTCATTGCCACAAGCGGCAGCGGAAACAAGTTATTCAACATAGTATTTAAAGCGGAACTTGATAGGCTCTTGATTAGTCGGGGCGTCAAAAATTATGTGGAGAAGGTAGCAGAATGCTGTGGGCGTGGAACTTGCTGTCCGGAGTGCTGTTCGAGTCTGATGCATTAGTTACATTTCAGCGACTCTGTAGTAGGCGCATTAATGAAAAGAAAGGAAACAGGGGATGTGTTGGGTTGATCTTGGAGCATATTAAGAGTTCCGCAGAGTTTTGTGGCCTGGTACTGTTCCATAGTCTGCATGTTGGAGTTCAACAACGGATCCGAGAGGCTGTTACGCCAGTATCACGCCAGCATTTTTCACGGGCTCGCTCCCATCTCACGTCCACGGCATAATTATCAATAAGGGGTCAATTGGCTCTGACTCCAGACTTAAAATTTTCTTTTCCATTGACATGCTCATATCAACACTGATAACTCTAATGAAGTGAAAACAGAGAAAATGTTGAATTTGGTGTGACATATTTAACAAGATGCTTGAGAAAACGGGTGACGGAGATGTTTTCGGACAAATGAAGAGGCGTTTAGACATTTAGATCTATCTATCTATCTATCTATCTATCAATCTATCTCTCTAACTATCTATCTATCTATCGATTTTTTTCTGTCTATCTATCTGTGTAAGCATCTATCTATATGCCGTACAATCTATTTATTTACGCACTTACATTGGTGATAAACTGAAAACCTCTTTCTTTGGAATAGTCGTGGTGATGTTTTCTTTGGAACGTTTGCAGAGTCGTAACTAGTAAACAAATGCATATTTGCAATGTTTGTGAAAATGGTGCACGGTAAAACGCCGGAAGAATATTGATGTTAGCTCTCTGTTATGTCCTTCCTGGTATGTTTGTTATTTTACTTTTAATTACTGGACCTCACTGCTTACTTGTAGGTTCACATCTATTGTTGATCACTTATTACCGGATTGTTCAGCAATTATCTTCAGCATCAGGTCGTCCATTTTCAGATCATTTGTAAATTAACTTTTGTCGCTATGAGTTAGAAGTCGAAGGAGCTCTAATGAATCTATATTTCGTGAGGACGCCGAGACGTAATGCCTTTTTATTCAGTTCCCTGGGTACTGTAACGCGTTGGTGAACGATAAAACTGCGGCGGGGCTAGAACCTACCTATCTTCTTATCTTAGGAAAACGGGGAAAGCCGTGAGCGAGGACAGACTACATTGACTTAATTGATGCACTCAACAAAACAACTGAACAAAAACAAAGTCAATGATACAATAAAAAAGCAAAAGCTAATGTTTTGAATTCGGAACAGTACTGGGAAGTATCATCAGAAACATTTGTGATCGGTTCAAGGCGACTGTTCTGGGATACAGCGGATAGCAAGAAAGGGAAAGCATGAAAATTGCATCCTGGTTACAGACGGCTATAAATAGCGTGTAGGAGATATTTCCCATGTAGTAAATCCATGCCTATCATAGATTCCATACGAAATAGCTACTAATTTTCAATATCTTCCAACGGACGACATTGATTTGTTTGACGGGTTTCTATACACAGAGGCAACGGCAGCGGCCTCAATTCGTGTGACCCCGTGCTCTGGCTAACTTTTCAGTTACAATACACTGAAAAACATGAGAGATTTTATGATGATGATGATAATGATTATTATTATTATTATTATTATTATTATTATTATTCACTGGATCAATTAGCAACTAATTTTGTCCCTTAAAATATCACAAACTTTGTTATTTTATAATTGTTTAAAACATTTTAAATTAAGGTCATGGAGATATTATTTTGGCAAGAAAATTCAGTTGTTTATTCTTTAACTAATAATTAATAATTTTATAACATGAACAATTAGATTCACGTACCTGTCAGTTCTTACTGAAAATTCGCCAGCTCCCAATTTTATTTGATAAAGAAAGGGAATTTATTTTCAGGTACAATTAATTATATCTGTTCCTGAAGGTGGAAACCCACGTTTCCCTGAGCCATTTATATTTAATCCAGGTTGTAGTTGATGATATTTAGCATAATAAATGTTTACGATATTTGTTGGTCCAGCAAGAGATCATCACAGTCACGCCGATATTGACAGTAATTGCATTTAACGCAGACACACCTCCTGGAATTTTTGCAGAGTTGGGTGAACGATACTTTCTCGCAGATAAATTTAGCGTCCGGCCCAAATTCCTCGGAAACCCATTTAAGGAATGGATTTTTCGTAATCTCATTTTGCTCAGTTAGTAATCACCATTATTTTGCAGGATCCAGTGTTTTGGATGTCACCCCAAAATTTGCCTGACCTTGACTAGGTTGAACGATATTAGCTCTCAAAGCTCGTTGAGAATTTATTGATATCTATGTCTCACCTTTTAAAGAATTTGCCCTCGTACCATCCCCCCGCGTCACAACTGGGAAAAGATTCTTCCAACTGTCACCTACCACACCACGAGCATCTCGTCCTCAGTAACTCCTTCTGTCTCCAACAGGATCTTACGGTGATTCACATCCCTTATCCCACCTCCACCGCCTTCTCCGCTATCTGCAGGTATTTCTTTGTACATCAATTCCTTGCTCAGCATCCCTTCCTACTGATCTCCATCCTGGCACTTATCCCTGAAACCGTTACAAGTGCCAGACCAGCATCAACACCTCCTCCCTCACCAGCCACCATTCACGGAAATCTGCCCTTCCAGGTCAGACGTTTATATCGGGTTCTGCCGGTATGGAGCCCTCACAGTGGTGAGACCCAATGTAGATGGGCTGCGGCATTGTGCAACACCATCGTTTGCAGTCACCCTCTACAATCCCTGGAATCCTTGCATTAGCGAATGGACGTGTAAACAATTCTCAGTATTCCTATCCAAATGGATTTGCGGCCGGTCTATAAGCATGGAATCCACTGATTCCCAGGCTGGTTGGTAAATTAACTTTCAAACTGTCTTGCAACAGGAGGCACAGATTCATGGTGGAGACTTGTTCTGTGACTCGCCTCTTTAAGCATCCTACTTTCTGTCCACACAGAAGGAGCAATTGGAGACAGATAATAAACGATGCCTTGGTAACAACATATATATCGCAGAAGTCAAGACAGCCAGTGTTGGTGTGGATGTATTAATCAATTAATCAGATGTATGGACTAAAGACGCTGTTGACTATTAAAAAAAAAGAGTAGAAAGTGAGTGAACATCTGTCGCAAAAAAAGAGCAGCTCTTCACGAGGGAGGGATGAAATTAATTCACAAGAAAAGTTGAGTAAGTCGATGAGACTGGCGCAGTCAGCCTCACAAATGGTATTCAAAGTGTAAGAACGGAAAGCCTGTATCAGCGCTGAGATATTCTCAAATGCGTCGAGTGCCACTCATCAGTCTGAGGTCCACAATGGTTGCAGGATGGCCGACAGCCGCTCGTCGATACCAGCACCACAATGGATACAGAGAGGTGAGTCATCCCAGAGTGATCAGAGGCCCGCACAGCAATGCCTGTTCCACAATGGATACAGAGTGATGAGAATTTTTGTCCATAAGGCGAGAGCTGCTCATCGTTACGAGTTCCTCAATAGGCACAGAGTGATGTACTGCAAGAGCAGAAGGAAATGTGGTTGAAGTGAGGGAGTTAGATATGGCCCTTGTGGCTACGGGGATCAGGGGATATGGAGGGAAGGCTGGTGCAGGGTTCTGAGTTGGATGATCAGCCATGATCATAATAAATGGCGGTGCCGGCTCGAAGGGCCGAATGGCCTACTCCTGCACCTATTTTCTAAGTTTCTATGTTTCTATGAAATGTGAATTTTAACACATCCACAGTTCTGCACAGACCGAGATTGGTGACGAAGTGTAAAATCAGAAGACACTGAATGGAGAAATGGGACAGAGATGGTCATGGAGTCAGAGATTATTACTACAGAGAAGTAGGCTCTCCCGCCCAGCTGGGACATCCCTCTGTGACCCTTCGCCTCGTCCCATTTATCTGCACACTCGGCCCGTCTCACATGCCCTTACCTAGACAACCTTTACTGAAATGATACAGGTAGCTAACAAATTTCACGTCACATGTCGTTGATAATAAACCAGATTTTGATTCTGATTCTGAATCCGCATCTATCACTTACAGTGACAGTTCTTTCCACACTTGTTTGACCCTCTTAGCGAATATGCTTTACCACATACCGCTCTTGCATATTTCACGATTCAACCAAAACCTATCAAGTAATTGTAGTTTCACTCAGAGGATGGGGAGAATCTGAAGGCACTTATCCTGTCTGCAGCTCGCACAATTTTGTATGATTCTGTGAGATCTACGTTCATTTTCATGCTGTCAAGGAAATAAATTCTAATGCAACAGGTCCTTTTAACTCTTGTCCTCAGCCCCTGAACCCTTCCTTTCAAATTATCGCTGCACACTTTGAAATATTGACAATTCAAAACTGTAGGTAGGTGGTCACAGCTGCCCACGATATTCCATCTACGGCCTCACCATCGTGTTGTACAACTTCAGCCCAACTCCTGTACTCAGAGAACTGTTTCTGAAGGCCAATGTAATTAGGGCTCAATACGAGCCGATCTGCCAATGACGCCGCCTTCCTGGAATTAACGATCTGCATTCCCAGGTCTCTTTTTAAATTCTGCTCTCTAAAGTCCGTCTATTCAATATATGCTCATTTTGTTGTATCTTTCCTCATACGCAGAACACCTCACACTTCTGTATATTAAATTCCATCTGCCATTTTTCAACCAATTTTCCAGCCAGTGAAAATCAAGCTACAAGCATGGATAGAGTTCCTGGCTATACACAACGCTCGCAGCCTAGGATACGTCCACAATTCTTCTGATTCAGTTTTCTACATCGACATCTAAATTATTAAAATACATGACAATAACAAAGGACCTAATACCAATCCTGCAAGAAAAACTTGTTAAGAGTCAAAGAATCAGCCATCCACTCTCTGTTAATTCAGAAACGAAGGTTCATCAATCCCGGCCACAAGCCGCAGCTAAAATCGTGTGGGCGCGTAACTTTTTATCATGAAATATCTCTGCAATATTGCTTTCGATCTCTTTTGTATGCGGAGAAGAAAATACGTACAGCGTGTTTTATTGTGAAAGATGTCATCAGCGGTTACTGTGATTTGCGTCATTCAAATGACTCGAAATGACCAGAACGAACGAAAGAAAAAAAATGATCCTAACTTCCCCTTCAATAAAGTGTACTCCATTTCATCTGCCGAGCTGATGTCTCGCCCTCGGTGTTAGAAGTGAATTCGCTCGGCCGAATGTGACAAAATAAATCAATTTGAAGATGGTTATCTATGTTGATTGTTCAGGATGATTGACTATGTTAGAAACAACACTGACCAGAAGATGTGCTATTCCAGCAAATGAAGCCAGGTATCTTGGAAATTATATTGCCAATTTTCATATTATCATTTGTTTGAAAGCTAATAACTTGTAACATACCTTGGGGAGACGACGTCATGTCATAGTGACAGAGTGAGAAAACAGTTTAATGCAAGTATTTGTGTAGCTTGTTGTCACTAATGTGACAGATGTCCTAACCACGCTAATTGCCTCAGCGGAATGACTCTGAACTGTATATAACTCTGTAAAACCTGCCACCAGTCCATATGAGCAGTTGGAACATCCCGTGCAACTGAACGCTGCCTCTGCCGGAGTATGGGATATCCAGCGATTTACTACATCGTGAGCATTTTCTATCCTGCAATTGTAGCGATCGGTATCCCTGGTAAGATACTGGAGCTGGTCACTCTATGTACGGTGCCGTCGTCATCTTGCTTTCGTTCGGTTGCACTGTTCGGACTTTTACTGAGCACAGATGCTACCTTCGTCTGAAATATGTTTCCAGAATTGAGGATTCAAGCATCTGATAGTTTCTTTATTCAGCTTCCATATCTTTTCTATGTGATACCTTTTATTTCTTTTGTCAATTGCGTTGTTGCCGATATTGCCATAGTTCCATAGTTTCACCTTGTTTGGCTTTCTGAACCGACAGCGGTCGCTTTTCCAGATCCAAATCTATTTCAATTGGCCGGCAAGTCGAATATCCATATACCACTAAATTATAATTTATGCGTTAAATCTCATGATTTCACCACAAATAATTCCTTCAGCTATTTCAACTCAAACAGTGGAAATGGTGTTGTTTATGGAGCGATCGACCTTCAGCGGGACGAGACATGGAAATCAGATGCCCGGCTCTGATCTGTCGGAAAGTCGCCAAACCACTGCTAATTCTGTCCAGTATTGTCCACCCGGAGAGCACGGACAGAGTCCGCACAAATTTAATTTATGCTTTTAACTTCTAAAAAAAAAAATAATCATATCCTGCATAGCATTGGAAAAATAGTGGGCATTCCGACATTTTCAGCTACGATAATTCTGTGTTGATTTATTTTTTCTCTCCAAATTTCTTATAGATAATTTAACGACCATTGTGATCCTATCATGGGGAAAATGCGGACTCTCCAAATGAGTCACTTGTTATCTGGTTGGAATGGCAACAGCGGATCTGATGGCGGTTATAGTTTTCGCTTTAGCGGAACAGACCAACAATATCTACATTTATTCTAGATCCCTGCTCATCACTCCTGTATGCGCTCTGACACTTGTAGTATTTGTTGTGACGAGGGACTGTTCTGTTTGGCAAGACACTGGAGCTGGTCACCGTATGTATGGTGCCGTCGTCCTGTTTGCTTTTTTTTTCTGCTGCGCTGTTTGGACTTCTACTGAGCACAGATGAAAGGTATTTCCAGAATGGAGGGTTCGAGAAACTGATAGTTTTGTTATTCACTTTCCATATGATTTCGATGTTATGCTTTTTTTTTCTGTTGTTAATGGTCGCTTTGCGAGATCGGAAACTTTTTCAACTGACCGGCCAGTCGAATATCGACACTCTGGTCTGTTCTTCCATAAGCCAATAAATCATACCTTATTCATTAAATCTCATGATTTCACTACAAATAATCCCTTCAGCTATTTCACCTCAAATAATGGAAATGCTGTTGTTTATGGAGCGATCGACCGTTCACCGGTACGTGAATAGTGGAAATCATATGCCCGGCTTTAAATGGTCGGAAAGTCGTCAACACTCTACCGCTTCTGTTCACTTCTCAAAAAAAAAACACAACTATACCGTGCATAGCATCGAAAGAATGGTGGACATTCAGACATTTGCAGCTAACCATAATTCTGTGCTTTTTTTTCTCCATATTTCTTGTAGTTAATTTAACGGCGATTGTGATCTTATCTCGGGGGAAATGCGGACTCTCCAAATGCATCACCCGTTACCTGGTTGGAATGGCAACAGCGGATATGATGGTGGTTATAGTATTCTGTTTAGTGAAAGAGACCAACAATATCTACATTTATTCTAGATTCTTGTTTATCACTCCTGTATGCGCTCTGACACTTGTATTTCTGGTGGTGACGAGAGACTGTTCTGTTTGGTTTACGGTCAGTTTTACCTTCGATCGTTTCATTGCAATATGTTGTCGAAAGCTGCGGGAACGATACTGCACTGACAGAACAGCAATGACGGTTATGGTGATCATGGTTATAGTGAGCTGCGGGAAATGTCTCCCATTTTACTTTGCCGTTGAACCCGATGTCATCATTGACAACACCCCGTGGCGTTGCGCCTTCACACATGAATTCGCTACTTCACCCCTGTGGAAAGGATTCGAATTAATGGATAGCATTGTAACACCGTTGCTACCAGTCGGCTTAACGTTAGTGTTGAATGGGTTAACAATAAGACATATCATTGCGGCAAATAGAGTCCGCAGGGGGCTTCGGAACAGCAGTGATAATCAGAAAGACACTGAGGCGGAAAACCGCAGAAAATCGATGATGTTGTTGTTTGCAATTTCAGCTAATTTCATATTATTTTGGATGCCCTATATAGTTCATACCCTGAAATGGAAAGCGGAAAACATTCTTTATGAGGACAGGTACTTGAGTTCCCCGGTATATATACTACAGCAATTTGGGCTCATGTTGCAGATTCTGAGTATGTGCACTAATACGTGTATCTATACACTGACACAGAGGAAATTCAGACAAGAGCTGAAGAATGGACTGAGGTATGTGTTTACATTAAATGGCCATCTGTGTAGATAACGTCCACCTCCAAATGCAATTCAGCGGAGTCAACGAATAAACAGTTTTAAGCAAGAGTAGATTTGTCATAAATTCAAACAATCATTTACGTGGTCTTCCTGAAATTGCATTCCTCATGGAAACTGGGTAAACATTCAATGGGCTGGCGTGATTGTTACATTGGTTGAAGTACACTCCAAACTATCACAGAAAATTGACAAACACAAGGACGGAATTGGCTTCCAGACATAACCGGGTTCAGAAGTTCCAAAATGGAGAGAGTTGGATTACGAGAGTAAAGGGAGTTCCACTGAAACACGCGGAGTGATTGATAGTAACACAACAGCAGCGAGGGAAGAAATCGTGGAGAGATTGTCTATGGATAGACTGTGAGTAGATTTCAGAAGCAGAAACGGACCAGTCACTCGTTTGGGAGTATTCTATAGAGAAAGCACACCCAAACCCGCGACCCCACCCCACCCTATCACCAAAAAAAACAAAAATGCGGAGAAAAGAAGAACTGATCGTGAGATAGATTTTGGACATCTGCCATATTAACACGGCTGTTATCACAGGCAGCTTAATCTCCTTAATATTCATTGGCACTTCCTCAGGTTAAAATATAACAACATTTATCAGTTGCGTCTCGGAAAGTGTCCTGGCACAATAAGCGGGCAGGGGAACTGGAGAACAGTGCATCCAGGATCTAGTACCAGAAAATGAAGCGGATCCGATGGCATATTTCACAAGATCACAAGAGAAAGGAGTGGAAGTAGGCCGTTAGGCCCATCGAGTCTGCTCTGCAGCTCCCCCATGAGCTAAACTATTCACCCATCTAGTTCCAATTTCCGGCTTTTTCCCCATATCCCTTGATACCCTGACTAATTAGATACCTGTCAATCTCCTCCTTAAACACCCTCAATGATCGGGCCTCCACAGCTATATGTGGCAACGAATTCCACAAATCCACGACCCTCTGGCTAAAAAAAAATCTCCTCATCTCTGTTTTAAATCGGTACCCTCTAATTCTAAGTCTATAGCCACTTGTCCTGGACTCACACACCAATGGAAACAACCTTTCCACATCTACCCTGTCCAACCTTTTGAACATTCGAAATGTTTCCTTGAGATCCCCTCTCATTCTTCTATACTCGAATGAATACAGTCCAAGAGCTGACAAACGCTCCTCATATGTTAGCCCCTGCATTCCAGGAATCATCCTCCTAAAGCTTCTCTGAACTCTCTCCAACATCAATACATCCTTTCTAAGATAGGGGGCCCAAAACTGCACACAGCATTCAAAATGAGGTCTCACTAATGCCCCATAGAGCCTAATCAACACCTCCTTACTCTTATACACTATTCCTCTTGAAATGAATGCCAACATAGCATTCGCTTTCCTTACCGCCGATCCAACTTGGTGGTTAACCTTTAGGGCATCCTGCACGAGGACGCCCAAGTCCCTTTGCACTTCCGAGTTTTGCATTTTCTCCCCATCTAAATAATAATCTGCCCGATTATTTCTTCTTCCAAAATGTACAACCGTACAATTTTCAACGTTGTATCTCATCTGCCATTTATTTACCCACTCTCCTAAACTGACTAAGTCTCTCTGCAACCTTTCCGTTCCTTCAACATTTCCTGTTCCTCCACCTATCTTGGTGTCATCCGCAAATTTAGCCACAAAACCATTTAATCCATAATCCAAATCATTGATATACATCGTAAAAAGAAGCGGCCCCAACACCACTAGTAACCGGCAAACAATCAGAATAAGATCCCTTTATTCCCACCCTTTGCTTTCTGCTTATCAGCCAATGCTCCACCCATTTCAATATCTTTCCTATAATTCCATGTCCTCTCATCTTATTAAGCAGCCTCATATGCGGCAACTTATCGAAGGCCTTTTGAAAATCCAAATACGCAACATCCACAGCCTCTCCCTTGTCAAACTTATTCGTGATTACCTCAAAAAATTCCAATAGCTTGGTGAGGCAGGATCTTCCCTTCATGAAACCATGCTGGCTTCGGCCTACCTTGTCATGCACCTCGAGGTATTTCATAACCTCGTCCTGGAGGATTGACTCCAATATCTTTCCAACTACGGATGTCAGACTAATAGGCCTCTAATTTTCTTTTTGCTGCCTCCTTCCTTTCTTAAATAGCGGAACTACATTTGCGACCTTCCAGTCCTCCAGAACCATGCCAGAGTCTATTGATTCCTGGAAGATAATTTCCAATGCTTCCACAATCTCCAAAGCCACCTCCTTCAGAACCCTTGGGTGCACCTCATTCGGACCGGGAGACTTATCTATTCTTCGTCCACTTAGCTTCCCAAGTACTTTGTCTCGAGTAATCTTAACTGTACCTAATATTATTCCCTGATACCTCTGGCTATCAGGTATATTGCTGACGTCTTCCACTGTGAAGACTGATGCAAAATACTCATGCAGTTTCTCCGTCATATCTACTCTTGTCACTCCTTTACTCTTCATATATTTAAGAAACTCTTCGTATCCTTAATCGCCCACTTCCTTTCATAATTCATCTTTTCTTTCCTAATGGCGTTCTTAGTTTCCTCCTTTAAGTTTTTAAAAGTCTTCCAGTCCTCGTTTTTCGCACTAGTTTTTGATTCCTTCTACGCTGTTTCCTTTGCTTTTATTCTTGCCTTAACCTCTCTCGTTAGCCACATTTGTGCCATTTTTCCATTCACGATTTCATTTTTTCTTGGAATATATTTTTCCTGCATTTTCCATATTTCTTGTAGGAATTTCATCCAATTCTGCTCTGCCGTCCCTCCATTTAGCTTACTTTTACAATCGACTTGGGCCAGTTCCTCTCTCATACCACTGTAATTTCCCCTGTTCCACTGAAATATCCATACACCTGATACCAGCTTCTCCTTTTCAAATTTGAAACTGAGCTCAGTCATATTATGATCACTACTTCCAAGCGGTTCCTTTACCTCCAGCTCCCTAATCGCCTCAGGTTCTTTACACAGCACCCAATCCAAAACAGCCGGTCCCCTGGTCGGCTTCTGGACAAGCTGCTGCGAAAAGCCATCCTGCAGGCATTCTACATACTCCCGCTCCTGAAATCCGTTACCTTCCTGACTTTCCCAATCCACTTTCATATTAAAATCCCCCATAATTATCTTAACATGTTCCTTCTGCACGCGTTTTCTATTTCCAGCTGCAACTTGTAGTCCACATCCCAGCTGCTGTTTGGAGGCCTGTATATAACTGCTATTAGTGTCTTTTTACCCTTGCCATTTCTTAATTCTACCCATAAGGATTCTACCTCTTCTGATCCTATGTCCCTTCTTTCTATTGATTTGATATCGTTACTTACCATCAGGGCCACGCCACCCCCTTTGCCTACCTTCCTATCTTTCCTATACACTGTGTATCCTTGGGTATTCAGCTCCCAATCACATCCATCATTTAGGCATGACTCGGTGATGGCCATAATGTCATATATTTTGACCTGCAGCTGTGCAGCAAGGTCATCCACTTTATTTCTAATGCTGCCTGCATTTAAGTACCGTACATTTAGATCAGTATCTGTTGCCGATTTTGCCATATTTCTATTTTGCAGCAAATTATCCTGTATATTCACCGGCCTGTCCTTCTTGCCATCTTTGCTGCACAGTATTTTTGATTTATTTCTATTTTCCTCTTCCTCGACCCTAACTCCTTGGTTTCCTTCCCCTTGCCAACTTAGTTTAAACCCTCCCTAATATCTATATTAAACAATCCCGCCAGGACATTAGTACCTTTTAGATCTCGTCGCAAGTCAACTATTCGACATTTACCATAACATTACACGGGGATGGGAGCAGACATTATGGAATGTATTAATTGGTGTTATTAGTTAGCAATTTGGAAATTGGTGTGCGCCTTGAAATGCACAACAAGTGATTGTGAAATTGAACACTTGATTGCAGGGCCGGAATAGAATTGTCTCATCGAGGCGAGGAACAGAGGTTAGTGTAAAGTAACCCTCGTTGCCAAGAAATATGAAACAGCTCGACAAGAAAAAGAAAGAAAAATACTTAAGGCTCAAGAAGTAAAGATGAGACAAGGCTATGGAAATTCACAATGTAGTCAGGAGAGAAATAAACAATGGAATTGGAAGAGTTAGAACGGGACATGAGAAAGACTTGGAGAGTTGCATTAAGATACGCGAAGAACAGGAGGATGACGAGAGAGAGGGTGGGACGGATCAGTGATGAAAGAGGAAGCATGGGTCTGGAGTGCAAGGAGGCAGTGAAGGTTGCTAATTATATCTTGCTTCGTACTCAACAGTGTGAGAGACTTTGATGAATGTGGATACAGCGTAAAGACGCATATGTGCTGGGACATGCCGACGTTACGAATTATGCGCTGGAAACTTGTAAAACATTAAAATAGATCTTTTCCCGGTGCGAGAACGGATACATTCAACGTACTTAGTGAAAGCGGGCGTGGATATTACTACGGTTTTGAACATGATATTTGCGTCTTCACTGGCCGCAGGAGTAGTACGAAGGGATCGGAGGATGGTAAATGTTTTCACTTTCTTCAAGTAATGTACTGGGGATAGTCCTGAGAGCTACAGGCCAGTGAATCTTCCGGCAGCAGAGGGCAAACTATTGGAGAGGATGCTGAGAGATTGAACTCATGCTTATCTGGAGAAACGTACTCTGGTTCGGGATAGTCGGCAGATCGTCCCTATGAGCCTGAATGAATTATTTGCAAAAAGTCAAAAATAATATACAGATGATGTCGGAGCAGTCGATATTAATTTTGTGAAGAGTTTGATCGCGTTATACATGGTGGCACTAGCTAATTAACAGAAGGCAGATTAGGTAGTAGATGGAGGGATTTCTGCCTGAGGACAGAGGCCAGTGATGTTCCGCAAGGAAGTTATAAACTTTAGTACAGTTTACAAGTATGTCTCCGCTCTGATGAGTCACTCTCTTCCACTGCTAATGCTCCTGTTGCCTTTGCTCTTATTCAACACCTGGTGCCTTCTACATTAGTCAACATCAGAGTTGTTTTTTTTTAACAATAACTCCTATTTAATCAGAGAAGTACCGATCACTGTCTGACTGCTACACAGTCCACGTGACACCACATTTATTCAAAAAAACAAAATTCTGAGAAATGACAGACAGAGTGTAACGTGGCCAAGTCTGATGCTGTATTTTGTAAGGTCAAATATCAGAGGAAATTACAGAGTGCAAGGCGAATCTTGTAACAGTGTTGATGTACAGAGATGTCTTGGGTCCCAGTCCAGAGCTCCGTGGGGTTGACCACACTAGTTAATAAGGTGGTAAAGCAGGTGCGGGACATTCTTGCCTTTACTAATGAAGGGTTTCAGTTCAAGAATGTAAAAGTAGTGCTGCAGCTTTTAAAGCATCGGTCAGGTTGCATCTGGAATATTGCATTTAGTTTCGGTCGCCGCTTTATAGGAAAGTTGCCGAGGATTTGAAAAGGGTATGGAACAGGTTCAAAAGAAAGAGAACTAAACGGAGGAGTTGCACAAACTTGGGTGGTTCTTTCCAGAGTACCAGAAGTGAAGGGGAAACTGAAAACTTTATATAGAGTCGTAAATAGAGTAGACAGTCGATCTTTCTCATAGCATCAACATACCAAATACCAAAGGGCGTGCAGTTAAAGTGAGAGGGGAAAACATTCAAAGGACATGGGCAGGAAATAATTCAAAGTAAACAAAACAGAGCTGTTGGTGTCTGGGATGTATTTCTGGGGTTGTGTCGGAGGTAGATAAAACTGTAGGATTTATGAGGCTCTGGAACAGGCAAATAAACACACAGAGAATGGAGGGATACGGGCAACATGTAGGCAGATGGATTAGTTTAATTAAGCATCACAGGCTTAATTACGTCAGCCCAACATCACAGACCAAAGGGCGTCGTCCTGTCCTGCACAGTTATAGGTTCTAACTAGAGAAAGAGTCACGGATTAAAGAAATTCAGTTTTTCCGTCCTGAATATCTGTTCCTTCATCCTGAAGCTATGACCCATGGTAACGCAATCCTTATTCTGGGGAAACATCACTGCAATTTGTCTGAATAATCCGGATGAATCTATCATTTCTGTTTACAATTCCAGAGAATGCAGTCACAGCTTACTCAGTCTCTCGTTACACGCCACCCTGCATCAATGGAAGCAGTCCAGCTAATGTAACGAATTTTCCCTGCACTCTCTCTGCTGCAACTATAACTTTCCTGAGGAAGTGTGACGAGACGTGAAAATAAAATTCAAGATGCATTCTTGCCAGAGCCGTATAAGATATCTCACAGTAAGACATCCTGCATTACAGGATAAAATACGGTTTGACTTCCTTATTACTTGCTGTACCTGAATGCTAACTCTCAAGGATTTATGTAAACCGACCCTCAAGTCCCTCCGAACCGTCAACTCTGTCCCCATGTAAAATGACTTTTTTTTTGTTTGTTCCTCTCGAAGTGAATGGTCTCATGTTTCCCCACAGTCTGTCCATGTGCCACATCTTCACTTCTTCACTTTTGTCTGCATCGCCAAACCCTCTCTGTATCCATCTGACTGTTGATCCTACCACCCAGCTCTGTAACAGCAGAAGACATGGATACACTTTTTCCCACATTGCAATCACCGATGGAGACTATGTAGGCCTGGGGTCTCAGCTCCAATCCTTGAGACACCTTACTCGCCTCTGTTTCCCAAAGATAAACTGCCCATTTATTCACTCTCTCTGTCTTTGAATTGCTGACTAATTCTAAGTCTATACAAGCAGACCAGAACACTATGCGCTGGTCCGTAACTTTCTTAAATTCCACCAACAGAACATTCATCTGTTCGTAATTTTCCAACTGTTGCGATATCCCGAAACCACACTGCCTCTGCCAACCCTATTGTTTCTGTCCTCCCAGCCCAGTGGGTGTGAATGTGGGATCTAGGTCAGTCTTCCTACCTGTAGGACACCGTGGTACAGAATAGAATGGAAATATTGGGCATCTGAGGGTCAGTGTAAGAGTGGTTTTGGAAGTGCGTATCCTGGTCTTGGGCTCAGTCTGGGACTGAATGTCTCTGCTGTTTGAGACTGTGGAACTGTCTGTCTGTTTCTTTGACTCACTCATTGATACGTATCTAACGTTATTACTGACGCTTGTCATTCACTTCCAGCCATCCTGCATCTACGCACCTCCCAATTTAGAGTAGCATTTTATTACTTCACTCTTCTGTCCATTAACTCGCAGATTGAAACATTTATTCTCAATTTTGGTAAAACGTCTGGCAGTTATGCGATGTTCATAAAATTCGTCAGACAACGCTGGAGGAACTCCGCAGAGTATTTCCAGCATCTGCAAAATTTCTCATATTTTCTACATCAGCAACGTGGTCATCTGACCGTTGCCATCCCGACCTTGTTTTGTCTATTCTATCTCTGCTTGCATCTGTGTGTGTGTGCGTGTGCATGTACGACCAGAAATGAGTTCATGAACTGAAGGACAGGTCCGAATGGGAAACCGCAGGTACAGTACATAAGAACATCAGAACATAAGAATTAGGAGCAGGAATAAGCCATCCGGTCCATCGAGCCTGCCGCG
This sequence comes from Mobula hypostoma, assembly GCF_963921235.1. Taxonomy (NCBI): domain Eukaryota; kingdom Metazoa; phylum Chordata; class Chondrichthyes; order Myliobatiformes; family Myliobatidae; genus Mobula; species Mobula hypostoma. The sequence goes on along the minus strand of NW_026948257.1, from coordinate 18,516 downwards.
CAATTCAATAAGATCATGGCTTATTGTCCGTAAACTCAGCTCCATCTACCTGCCTTTTCTCCATAACCCTTAATTCCCTCACTGTGTAAAAACCTATCCAATTGTTTCTTAAATATATTTAGTGAAGAAGCATCAACTGCTTCCCTGTGCAGAGAATTCCACAGATTCACCACTCTCTGGGAAAAACGGTTTCTCCTTATCTCTGTACTAAATCATCTCTCCTGAATCTTGAGGGAATGTCTCCTAGTTCTAGTCTCATCTACCAATGGAAACAACTGTCCTACTTCTATCTTGTCTATCCCTTTCAAAATTGTGTATGTTCCTCTCAGTCTTCTGAACTTCAGAGAGTATAGTCCCATATGACTCAATCTGGCTTCATATGTTAACACCTTAATTCCTGGAATCAACCTGGTGAACCTCCTCTGCACTGTCTTCAAAGGCAGTATATCCTTCCTGAAGTTTGGAGAACCTGAACCGCACATTGTACTCCAGGCGCGGCCTCACCAGTACCCTGTATAGCTGCAGCATGACCTCCCTGCTCTTGAATGCAATCCCTCTAGCAACGAAGGCCAAGATTTCGTTTGCCTTCTTAATAATCTGCTGTAACTGAAAGCCAACGTTTTACGATTCATGCACAAGCACTCCCAAGTCCCGCTGCACAACAGCATGCTGCAATCTTTCACCATTTAAATAATAATCTGCTCTTCTATTATTGCTTCCAAAGTGGATGATCCCGCATTTACCAACGTTTTATTCAATCTGCCAGACCTTGCTCCAGTCATCTAACCTATCTATACCCCTCTATAGACTCTCCAGATACTCTGAACAATTTGCTTTTCCACTCAGTTCAGTGTCATCAGCAAATTTTGCTACGTTACACTCAGTCCCCTCTTCCAAATCATCACTGTAAATGGTGAACAGCTGCGGGCCCAGCATCGACCACTGTGGCACCCCACTCACCTCAGACTGCCAACCGGAGAAAGACCCATTTACACAAACTCTTTGTCTTCTGTTGGTTAACCAATCCACTATCCGTGCCAATGCACGTCCTCCGACTCCATGCATCTGTATCTTATTCATAAGTCCCTTATCAAACGCCTTCTGGAATTACAAGTATACGACATCCACCTGTTCCCTCTATCCACTGCACTCATTATTTCCTCAAAGAACCTTTCCGTATGTTTGTCAAACAGTACTTGCCCTTTCTAAATCCATGCTGCGTCTGTCTAATGGAACCACACTGTTCTAAATGTTTTGCTATTTCTTCCTTAATGACAGCTTCAAGCATTTTACCAACTGCAGATGTTAAGCTAACTGCCCTCTAGCTGCCGTATTTTTCCTACTTCTTTTTTTTCAAAACGTAGCATGGTATTGCTGTCTTCCAATCCGCCAGGACCTGCCCAGGGTCTAGAGTGTTTTGATAAATGCTTACCAACGCGTCTACTATAACCGCCGCCAATTCCATCAGCACCCTGGGATGCATCTCATCAGGACCAGGGGACTTATCTACCTTCAGGCCCTACAGTTTACTCGTTTATATCTCTTTAGTGACAGTGATTTTATCGAGGTCCTCCCACACCCATTTTGTGCATGACATCCTTCTTTGGCATATTAGACGTGTCCTCCACCGTGAATACCGACACGATATAGTCGTTCAATGCCTCATCCATTTCCTTATCGCTCAATATCAATTTCTCTTCTCGTCTTCGAAGGGACCTACGTTGACCTTAGCCATCCACTTCCGCTTTATGTATTTATAAAAACTTTTGCGATCTGCTTTTATATTTTGTGCTAATTTACTTTCATACTCTATCTTCCCTTCCCTTATTTCTTGTTTAGTTGCTCTTTGTTGCTTTTTAAAGTTAGCCCCACCTCCAGTCTCCCACTACTCTTTGCGGCTTTGCACACGTGAGCTTTTGATTTGATACGATCTTTTATTTCCTTAGGGTATCAAAGGCTGGCTCTCCTTTACTGTCCTTAGTTTTGATTGGAATATATATTTTGTTGAGCACTGTGAAAAATCTCTTTGAAAGTATTCCACTGTTCCGCAACGGTCCTACCAAATAGCCTGTGCTCCCAATCACATTAGACTACTCCTCCCTCATCCTGTTGTAGTCTCCCTTGTTCAAGCACAATACACTAGTTTCAGATCTAACTATTTCATCATCTATCTGAATAAGAAGTTCAATCATACTACGGCAACTCTTTCCAAGATGATCCCTGAGTACAAGATCGTTAATCTTATCTGTCTCATCTCACAGGACGAGATCTAAGATAGAATTGTCTTTTTATACATTATATAGAGTCCTCCTCGAGACTTCCTTCACCAACTTGATTCACCCAATCTAAGTGGATGTTAAAATCCGCCCATGACAACTGCCGTTCCGTTCTTGGTTAATCGCCTCTGCCACTGCAATGTTTTTATTAGGTGGCCTATAGACAATCCCCACCTGTGATTTTTTCCCCCTTTACTGTTCTTAATCACTACCCATATGGACTCAACATTCTGCTCTGTAGATCTTATATCGTCTCTCACAATTGCCCTGGTCTCATCCTTAATCAAGAGTTCCAAACCACCTCCTCTGCCTTCCTGCCTATCTTTCGGTATTACCTGATACCCTTGGATATTTAATTCCCAGTCATCTCCACCTTGCAACCCTGCTTCTGTAATAGCCACTAAATCGTATGCCTTGGTACTGATCTATACCACAAGTTCACTAACCTTTTTTTTTGTCTAATGCACGGACATTTAGATAAAGTGCCGTTACACCCATTGTCCTTTCAGAATCTAGTCAACTATGTGATTTTTGCTTTTTACTTTTATGCACTCTACTATAACTTTTTTCTTCACTAAATCTTGCTTTGGGCCCGGCATCACTTCCCTCTGTAGTTTGGGGCCGGACGATGATGGTGAAGTCTGTTTACAGCTCAACAATTAGACAACAAAAACATTCAATCTGTAAACGTGGCCGCTCAGCGACAAAGCTCAGCTTTGTCCTTAGAGCTCCGTCGTTAATTCCACCAGATGATTCAGTGCTCAGGTAATTTTGATATATTTGTCCGCAATCAGAACAATATTTACATCAGAGACAATCATGTTAGTTATAGTTTCTGTTAAAGTAATTGCAACCAGGAAAGTTAGTCAGGTGTTTAACTGAATCTCAAGAGACTGATCCTCTGAATAAATCATGGACATTTTGCATTCATACGCTCAGAGTTTTTGCCGCAGCTGTGAATTCAGGAGCAACGAAAGTCAGATTCTCACTGAAATGGAGTATCCAGTCATCTTGCGGATAGGGGAAGTTTACTATCCATTTATTTCAGCCTTTGGAATTCCCGGTAAGTCGCAGAGTCAGCTGCCGTTGATGCCAACTTAAGTTTAATTCCAATGCTGTGATTGTTTCTGTCGCCGGTTTCCACTGCCACATATCCACTCCCAGTATTCCACATTTCAGGAATTGGATGGAAACACCCGGACTTTGGGTTCTTGGATTCGGGTATAAAAACACACACCGCTGCAGAAATGTAGCGAATCGGCCAGCAGCTGTGGAAGTCAACATGTTAAGCAGCGTTCTTTCAGCTGTTTGTGTTCAAGAATGTGATGCTCGTGTCTCTGTGCTATTGGTCTGGTAGCATCGGCACAGCAATTGCAAATATTGTGATTAAACACTCAGGGAGATTATACCGACTGATTGTTTGTATTTGTATGTGAGCGGTTGTGTGACGTGTAATAATCAAACCATCGGTTTGTGGCAACACTTCAGCTAATGAGAGGAATTCCATGTGGTAGCATGAAGATTGAGGACTTTAAAAATGCGTGTACTCTGACTGAATGTGAAGCAGTTGATGAGCAGCAAAATGAAGTCGTTACTGAGCAAATTAACAGAACTGACGTGTTGTTTTACAGTTACAAATACTCTGAAATGCACACTATTCTATTCACATCTGACACCGTTACAGACATCAGACTACGGCACCGAGTTTGCTGCTGGACGTTCAATTCCTCTCCCCGATTTCCCGGTGTTGGATTCCGTGGGAGGCGTCATGTCTGATTATCACGCTCTGTCAAACTGTGTTGCATCTGTTGGAATTAGTCAATGCTCTGTTGTAAAGTCAGAGAGGAATAGGAAACAAACACGGACAATTCTGCATGCATTGAGCCCCAGACAGCGTGTATGGAAAGAGAATCCAGTTAACACACGTGCCAGGGGCCTCTTTGTAACAGCTTTGAGACGAGACACTTCTACTGCTTTTCCGCACAGGTTCTGTTTTGCCTCGATGAGTGTTTCCAGCATTTCCTGATTTTGTTTTGCCCTTCGGCCGTTCTGTCGCTGACAGGGATCACCATGCAATTTAAAGATTGTCTAATGGAAGAATCCTGCTTTCAGCGTCTGGATTTACTGATTTGCTTCACACAAGACGTGGAGGCGCCGCTAGAAAATGTTCCATCCAGTACTCACTCTGATGGGGTATTTACCCAGTGTTAGCTTCCGCTCCTACCTGACATGACGGTCATCAGTAAGGAATCCGTGTTTAGATCACATTGATTTTATTTTACTGTGTAGTTCTCTGTCTCGTCCAGATCTGCGCCATTTCGTCGCCCTTCCACGCTCACATGTAATAATGAAGTGGAATGCTACGAAATCCCTTCAAATTGCTGCATTGACTTCTGTTTAGTATTTTCCGAACTTGGGGTTCTGTGTCTCTCTTCCAGCGAACCTGTTGGCGATTGCGATCCTCTCCCGTGGAAAGTGCGGTCTCTCCAAATGTGTCACTCTCTACCTGGTGGGAATGGCAGTGGCGGATCTCCTGGTTGTTATCTCCTATCCGCTGCTGACGTGGACTGCTTGGATTTATTTTCCGCAAACTTTCCTGTTCATCACTCCTGTGTGCAGACTCGGTGCATGGTTAATTTTTGCGAGCACTGCGAATTCTGTCTGGCTGACTGTCGCTTTCACCGTCGATCGATTTGTGGCTATTTGCTGTGAGAAGCTGAAAAGAAAATATTGCACCGAGAGAACGGCGGCGGTGGTTATATGGACAGTAAGTGTATTGACCTGTTTGGAGAGTGTCCCTTCGGGCTTCATATACCAGCCTTTGGTAATAGCTGATGGTGTTCCCTGGTATTGTGCTCATACGCCGAGCTACAAAAACTCTCCCTCATGGGCGGCATTTGAGATATTGCACCGCATTTTAACCCCTTGTGTTCCATTCTTTCTGCTCTTGCTGTTCAATATTCTGACTGTCAGACGGATTTTAGCGGCCAGTCGAGCCCGCAGGAGTCTCCGGGGACAAAAGAGTGGAGAGAATGACAAGGACCGCGAGATGGAGAACCGACGCAAATCCATCGTTTTGCTGTTCAGCATAACTGGTAGTTTCATATTGTTGTGGGTAACACAGGTGGTATTTTATGTCTACAGACGGATTTCAATGAGTTTTGTTTTTTATTCTGTCTCTGATCCGCGTTACATCACAGAGGAGACTTCGGGAATGCTGCAGATTCTCAGTTCCTGCACTAACACGTGTATTTATGCCCTGACTCAGAGCAAATTCCGAGAGGAACTCATGAATGCGGTGAAATACCCACTGAACCAGATTGTGAAACTCATTAAGCGTTAGAAATATATGCTGTAAAGTTTTACATTTCAGCTGCCTCAATCCTCATATTCTGTACTCACACTTGTGGGTAAATGTCAGCAATGTGATGAACAGAGTTACAACACAAACACGGGAAAATCAGCAGATGCTTGAAATGCAGAACAACACACACAAAATCAGCGTCCTGACGAGTAGTGTCGGCCAGAAACGTTGACTGTTTACTCGTTTCCATAATTGCTGCCTGGTCTGCTGAGATCGTTCAGAATGTTGTGTGCATTGCAGCAGAGTTACAAAAGAGCTGTTTGCAGCTTTACACGACGGTGTTACTGGCAACAGCGTGCCGGATAACTCCCCTTTGCACATCACTTCCCGCCCGGATTAACTTAAAGTTTGAGGCGAATCTGTTACTCTGGTTTCTCTGTTCTGACAATACTTCCTGATGTTGCAGCATGTTTTCCTTTTTACCAACAGTTCTTGCTTCCGATATAACCCATCTCTTCGTTAAACCTCTTTTATTTTCCGCTTTCTGTACCTGCAGCCTCTCTCTGCCACCATGAACTATCTCCCGGTAGGAGTTTTTGCAGTTTTAGAACTTACGACAAGTAAACAAGAGAGGGAGGCAGAGCGAGGGAGACCGAGAGCGAGAGCGACAGTGAGTGTGGAGAGCGCGAAAGTCAGAGACAGACAGGGAGAGAATGAAAGCGAGAGGGAGACAGAGAGGGAGGGAGATGCGGAGAAAGGGAGAGCGTGAGCTGGAGAGAGAGAGAGAGATAGATAGATAGATAGAGAGAGAGAGAGAGAGAGAGAGCGCAAGAGTGAGAGAGCGTGGTAGAGAAAATGGGAAAGATAGCAGGAGAGGGAGGGGCAAGAGAAACAAGTAGAATGAGTGGGGGGATAGAGTGCGGCAGATGTAGAGAGAGAGAAGAATGAGAGAGATAGAGAGAGAGAACGAGTGGGGAAGAGGGAAAGCGCGGGAGAGCGACAGTGACGGTGCAGACCGTGAAAGACAGAGAGAGACAGGGAGGGAATGAGAAATGTGATGGAGAGGGAGCGAGAGCGAGACAGAGAGGGAGGGAGGTTCGGAGAAAGGGAAAGCGACAGGGACTGAGGAAGAGCGTGAGCACGAAAAAGCGAGAGAGAGTGAGAGAAACAGAGAGCGCAAGAGTGGGATGGCGTGGTAGAGAAAGTGGGACAGAGAGCGGGAGAGGGAGGGGCAAGAGAAACAGTGATAGAACGAGTGGGGGAGAGAGAATGTGGCAGAGGTAGAGAGAGAGATAGGATGAGAGAGAGAACGAGTGGGGGAGAGAGGGGAAGATAGAAAGAGAGAGAGAGAGAGAGTAGCAGAGCGAGAAGGAAACCAACTGACGCGAAATGGGATCAGATAGAGCCTAATCATATGCAAAATGCAAGAGGAATCGATGTCAGGCAGCTACTGTTGAAAATTGTGCACTGGCCGTTTGGGTCTGAGGATTTTCAACAGGTTTGGAAATTTAAAAAAAAAAAAAAATAAACGAGGGTAGCTAATGTAAACCCGCTTTTTAAAAAAAGGAGGGGAGAGAAACCGGGGAATTATAGACCGGTTAGCCTAACATCGGTGGTGGGGAAAATGCTGGAGTCAGTTATCAAAGATGTGATAACAGCACATTTGGAAAGCAGTGAAATCATTGGACAAAGTCAGCATGGATTTGTGAAAGGAAAATCATGTCCGACGAATCTCAGAATTTTTTGAGGTTGTAACTAGTAGAGTGGAGAGGGGAGAACCAGTGGATGTGGTACATTTGGATTTTCAAAATGCTTTTGACAAGGTCCCCAGGAGATTAGTGTGCAAACTTAAAGCACACTGTATTGGGAGTAAGGCATTGATGTGGATAGAGAATTGGTTGGCAGACAGGAAGCAAGGAGTAGGAATAAACGGGACTTTTTCAGAATGGCAGGCAGTGACGAGTGGGGTACCGCAAGGCTCAGTGCTGGAACCCCAGTTGTGTACAATATATATTAATGACTTAGATGAGGGAAATAAATGCAGCATCTCCAAGTTTGCGGATCGCACGAAGCTGGGCGGTAGTGTTAGCTGTGAGGAGGAGCTAAGAGGATGCAGGGTGACTTGGATAGTTTAGGTGAGTGGGCAAATTCATGGCAGATGCAATTTAATGTGGATAAATGTGAGGTTATCCACTTTGGTGTCAAAAACAGGAAAACAGATTAACATAGAACATAGAATAGTACAGCACAGTACAGGCCCTTCGGCCCACAATGTTGTGCCGACCCTCAAACCCTGCCTCCCGTATAAACTCCCACCTTAGATTTCTCCATATACCTGCCCAGTAGTCTTTTAAACTTCACTAGTGTATCTGCCTCTACCACTAACTCAGGCAGTGCATTCCACGCACCAACCACTCTCCGAGTAAAAAACCTTCCTCTAATATCCCCCTTGAACTTCCCACCCCTTACCTTAAAGCCATGTCCTGTTGTATTGAGCAGTGGTGCCCTGGGGAAGAGGCGCTGGCTATCCACTCTATCTATTCCTCTTATTATCTTGTACAGCTCTATCATGTCTCCTCGCATCCTCCTTCTCTCCAAAGAGCAAAGCCCTAGCTCCCTTAATGTCTGATCATAATGCATACTTTCTAAACCAGGCAGCAAACTTGGTAAATCTCCTCTGTACCCTTTCCAATGCTTCCACATCCTTCCTATAGTGAGGTGACCAGAACTGGACACAATACTCCAAGTGAGGCCTAACCAGAGTTTTATAGAGCTGCATCATTACATCGCGACTCTTAAACTCTAACCCTCGACTTATGAAAGCTAACACCCCGTAAGCTTTCTTAACTACCCTATCCACCTGTGAGGCAACTTCCAGGGATCTGTGGACATGTACCCCGAGATCCCTGTGCTCCTCCACACTACCAAGTATCCTGCTATTTACTTTGTACTCTGTCTTGGAGTTTGTCCTTCCAAAGTGTACCACCTCACACTTCTCCGGGTTGAACTCCATCTGCCACTTCTCAGCCCACTTCTGCATCCTATCAATGTCTCTCTGCAATCTTTGACAATCCTCTACACTATCTGCAACACCACCAACCTTTGTGTCGTCTGCAAACTTGCCAACCCACCCTTCTACCCCCACATCCATCTCGTTAATAAAAATCACAAAAAGTAGAGGACGCAGAACAGATCCTTGTGGGACACCACTAGTCACAATCCTCCATTCTGAATGTACTCCCTCCACCACCACCCTCTGCCTTCTGCAGGCAAGCCAATTCTGAATCTACCTGGCCAAACTTCCCTGGATCCCATGCCTTCTCACTTTCTGAATAATCCTACCGTGTGGAACCTTGTCAAATGCCTTACTAAAATCCATATATATCACATCCACTGCACTAGCCTCATCTAAATGCCCGGTCACCTCCTCAACGAATACTATCGGGCTTGTTAGACATGATCTGCCCTTCACAAAGCCATGCTGACTGTCCCTGATCAGACTATGATTCTCTAGAGGCTCAGCAATCTCTTCTCTCGCCTCGTGGAGCAGCCTGGGGAATATTCCGTCAGGCCCCGGGGCTTTATCTGTTCTAATGTATTTTAACAACTCCAACACCTCTTCTCCCTTAATATCAGCATGCTCCGGAACATCAACCTTACTCATATTGTCCTCACCTGAATATTATCTGAATGGTGGCCGATTAGGGAAAGGGGAGGTGCAAAGAGACCTGGGTGTCATTATACTCCAGTCATTGTAAGTGGGCATGCAGGTACAGCATGCGGTTAAAAAAGCGAATGGTATGCTGGCATTTATAGCAAGAGGATTCGAGTACAGGAGCAGGGAGGTACACGGCCTTGGTGAGACCACACCTGGAGTATTGTGTGCAGTTTTGGTCCCCTAATCTGAGGAAATACATTTTTGCCATAGCGGGAGTAAAAAGAAGGTTCACCAGATTGATTCCTGGGATGGCAGGACTTTCACATGATGAAAGACTGGATGAACTAGGCTTATACTCGTTGGAATTTAGAAGATTGAGGGGGGATCTTATTGGAACGTATACAATCTTAAAGGGATTGGACAGGCTAGATGCAGGAAGATTGTTCCCGATGTTGGGGAAGTCCAGAACGAGGGGTCACAGTTTGAGGATAAAGGGGAAGCCTTTTAGGACCGAGATTAGGAAAAACTTCTTCACACAGAGTGGTGAACCTGTGGAATTCCCTGCCAGAGGAAACTGTTGAGGCCAGTTCATTGGCTATATTTAAGAGGGAGTTAGATATGGCGCTTGTGGCTAAAGGGATCAGAGGGTATGGAGGGAAGTCTGGTACAGGGTACTGGGTTCGATGATCAGCCATGATCATACCGAATGGCGCTGCAGGCTTGAAGGGCCGAATGGCCTACTCCTGCACCTATTTTCTATGTTTCTATGATCCATCTCTGCTTAAGGTTCTGAGCTCATTACAGTGACTGCTTACTCTCTTCCATTGACGCTTCTTGGCCTGCGGAATTTCTGCAGAATTTTGAGTCTGTTACCTGGATTTCTGACCTCTAAAGACTTTAACTTGTTTGTGATTGGTCTAATCTTGGTCATTATCAGAGGGATATTGGACGGTGCAAACACGAAGCCGACCCAAGACCAACATGAAGCGAATAATGTAAGAAAAGGACCGTCTGATATATTGCAGAAAGCCGAAATAGACACATGATAATTGATAGAACAAATGTTCAGTTATTTTTGAAATCCTGCAAGCGGAAAGTTGGACTGTCACTCTGAACAAGCACAAACTGGAAGACTTCGTTCAGCGGACAAGAACATAGATAACTGGGTGTCGCAGTGATTCAGCCATTACACATATTTGCTTGAGAGAAGGGCAGGATAGGTAGCTAAACATTCCAGATGACTCACACAGACCAGACGGAGGACAAAAAGAATGAGGAGCTGCGCTGCTGATGATGCAAAATGTCACAGAGGCAAAGTCATCCCAGATGCTCAACCAGTCAGACAATGCGGAGCGAGCTCAAGAGTTAGACATGTGCAATCACCGTAATGGGATTGTATCTGTAGCCTGTAAGGGAGATATGTCGGGAGTTTATGGGCGGATGTAAAACAAACAATAGGGCAGCGAAAGTGGGTGAATTATCTCCCCAGCGTGACTGTGATTCTCTTAGAGCATTAGATTTGACATGGCAACACACTACAATTCCAGCCCAATGCTTCTGCCATTAGCCTTCCCCGAATTTGCATTTATCCTCTTGCAGGTCCACTCTTATCCTTATCAATAACCGTCTGAAAGCCTTCAGAATTATAATCCTTAAAAATTTCCCAATGAAAATCCAATCATGTTATTTCCCAATGCTAAGTCAAGAATGTCTCCGTCCCTGGTCGACCAACTACATGTGTTTTTTTTTTGTGGAAACCTTCTTGAACACACCGAAACCATAAACCCCATCCAAACATAATGCTATAAGGGAATTGCAATCACTCTGGGGAAATGATTCACCCAGTTTCGCTGCCCTATTGTTTTTTACATTAGCCCATAAACTCCCGGCATATCTCCCTTACAGGCTACAGGTACAATTCCATTACGGTGATTGCACATGTCTAATTCTTGAGCTCGCTCCGCATTGTCTGACTGGTTGAGCATCTGAGATGACTTTGCCTCTGTGACATTTTGCATCATCAGCAGCGCAGCTCCTCATCCTCTTTGTCCTCCGTCTGGTCTCCGTGAGTCATCTGGAATGTTTAGCTACCTATCCTGCCCTTATCTCAAGCAAATATGTGTAATGGCTGAATCACTGGTCGCCCAGTAATCTGTGTTCCAATCCGCTGAATGATAATCTTCCAGTTTGTGCTTCTTCAGAGTGTCTGTCCAACTTTCCGCTTCCGTGATTTCAAAAATAACTGAACCTTGGTTCAATCAATTATCATGTGTCTATTTCTGCTTTCTGCAATCTATTAGACTGTCCCTTTCATTGATTATTCGCTTCACGTTTGTCTTGGGTCGGTTTCGTGGTGGCACCGTCCAATATCACTCTGATATTGACCAGGATTAGACGAATCACAAACAAGTAAAAGTCTGGAGATGTCAGAAATCCAGGTAACACGCACAAAGTGCTGCAGAAATTCCGCAGGCCAGGAAACATCGATGGAAGAGGGTTAACAGTCACTGTAATGAGCTGAGAACCTTAAGCAGAGCTGGATCGTTTCTTTTTTAAATTCCCAAACCTGTTGAACAGCCTCAGACCTAAACGGCGAGTGCACAATTTCCAATAGTTGCTGCCTGACATCGATTCCTCCTGCATTTTGCATATGATTAGACCATATCTGGTCCCATTTCGCGTCAGTCACTCTCGTTCTCGCTCTGTTATTCTCTCTGTCTCTCTCCCTCTCTCTCTCTCTACCTCTCCCCGTCTCCGAAAATCCCTCCCTCTCTGTCTCCCTCTCGCTCTCTCTCCATCACATCTCTCATTCTCTCCGTCTCTCTCTGTCTTTCACGCTCTGCACACTCACTATCACTCTCGCTCTCCCTCGATCTCCCTCTCCCCACTTGTTCCCTCTCTCTATCTCTCTACCTCTTCCACACTCTCTCTATCCCCTCACTCGTTCTATCTCTGTTTCTGTTGCCCCTCCGTCTCCCGCTATCAGTCCCACTTTCTCCCTTACGCTCTCCCACTCTTGCGCTCTCCATCTCTCTCTCTCTCTCTCTCTCCATCTCTCTCTCACTCTCTCTCTCTAGCTCACGCTCTTCCGCAGTCTTTCTCTCCCTTTCGCTTTCCCTGTCTCCGAATCTCCCTCCCTCTCCGTCTCCCTCTCGCTTTTATTCTCTCCCTGTCTCTCTCTGACTTTCGCGCTCTCCACACTCACTATCGCTCTCGCTCTCCCTCGCTCTGCCTCCCTCTCTTGCTTCCTTGTCGTAAGTTTTAAAATCGTAAAATCTGCTATCGGGAGATTGTTCATGGTGGCAGAGAGAGGCGGCAGGTACAGAACGAGGAAAATAAAAGAGGTTTAACGAAAAGATCGGTTATATCGGAAGCAAGAACTGTTGATAAAAATCGAAAATGTGCTGCAACATCAGGAAGTATTGTCAGAACAGAGAAACCAGAGTAACAGATTCACCGCAAGCTTTAATCGGGGAGGGAGATGATGTGCAAGGGGGAGTTTTCCGGTACGCTGAGGCCGGTAATGCTGTCGTGTAAAGCTGCAAACAGCGCTTTTGTAACGCAGCAGACAGGGCCGCAATTATGGAAAAGATGTGAGCCACGACCCATCCTTGCTTGCAAAGACTGAGCCTTTGATGGACGCTACTTTTATACCCAGTCATGATAGCTCACCTGCTACCAATTACCCCGCTTAGTGTGGAGTCTTCCAAATCGGTGTTACATGAACATTCTGTGCACTTTTCAATCCTATTTTAACTCTGTCCCAACTTTTGTTGAGTGTGTTGCAGCCATCAAATTCTAAATTTGTGTGTGTTTACAAAAAACAATTAAGTTGGTCAGTAAATCTTTTGAAAATCTTTTCTTTGTACTTTTGTCAGTTAAATAAAGGTTCACATGAATTAATTTATCACAGATTTTTGTTTTTATTGCATTTTGCAGAATATCCCAACTTTTCTGGAAATGGGGTTTGTAACTCTGTTCATCACATTGCTGACATTTACCCACAAGTGTGAGTACAGAATATGAGGATTGAGGCAGCTGAAATGTAAAACTTTACAGCATATATTTCTAACGCTTAATGAGTTTCACAATCTGGTTCAGTGGGTATTTCACCGCATTCATGAGTTCCTCTCGGAATTTGCTCCGAGTCAGGGCATAAATACACAGGAACTGAGAATCTGCAGCATTCCCGAAGTCTCCTCTGTGATGTAACGCGGATCAGAGACAGAATAAAAAACAAAACTCATTGAAATCCGTCTGTAGACATAAAATACCACCTGTGTTACCCACAACAATATGAAACTACCAGTTATGCTGAACAGCAAAACGATGGGTTTCCGCCGGGTCTCCATCTCGCGGTCCTTGTCATTCTCTCCACTCTTTTGTCCCCGGAGACTCCTGCGGGCTCGACTGGCCGCTAAAATCCGTCTGACAGTCAGAATATTGAACAGCAAGAGCAGAAAGAATGGAACACAAGGGGTTAAAATGCGGTGCAATATCTCAAATGCCGCCCATGAGGGAGAGTTTTTGTAGCTCGGCGTATGAGCACAATACCAGGGAACACCATCAGCTATTACCAAAGGCTGGTATATGAAGCCCGAAGGGACACTCTCCAAACAGGTCAATACACTTACTGTCCATATAACCACCGCCGCCGTTCTCTCGGTGCAATATTTTCTTTTCAGCTTCTCACAGCAAATAGCCACAAATCGATCGACGGTGAAAGCGACAGTCAGCCAGACAGAATTCGCAGTGGTCGCAAAAATTAACCATGCACCGAGTCTGCACACGGGAGTGATGAACAAGAATGATCGGGGAAAATAAATCCAAGCAGTCCACGTCAGCAGCGGATAGGAGATAACAACCAGGAGATCCGCCACTGCCATTCCCACCAGGTAGAGAGTGACACATTTGGAGAGACCGCACTTTCCACGGGAGAGGATCGCAATCGCCAACAGGTTCGCTGGAAGAGAGACACAGAACCCCAAGTTCGGAAAATACTAAACAGAAGTCAATGCAGCAATTTGAAGGGATTTCGTAGCATTCCACTTCATTATTACATGTGAGCGTGGAAGGGCGACGAAATGGCGCAGATCTGGACGAGACAGAGAACTACACAGTAAAATAAAATCAATGTGATCTAAACACGGATTCCTTACTGATGACCGTCATGTCAGGTAGGAGCGGAAGCTAACACTGGGTAAATACCCCATCAGAGTGAGTACTGGATGGAACATTTTCTAGCGGCGCCTCCACGTCTTGTGTGAAGCAAATCAGTAAATCCAGACGCTGAAAGCAGGATTCTTCCATTAGACAATCTTTAAATTGCATGGTGATCCCTGTCAGCGACAGAACGGCCGAAGGGCAAAACAAAATCAGGAAATGCTGGAAACACTCATCGAGGCAAAACAGAACCTGTGCGGAAAAGCAGTAGAAGTGTCTCGTCTCAAAGCTGTTACAAAGAGGCCCCTGGCACGTGTGTTAACTGGATTCTCTTTCCATACACGCTGTCTGGGGCTCAATGCATGCAGAATTGTCCGTGTTTGTTTCCTATTCCTCTCTGACTTTACAACAGAGCATTGACTAATTCCAACAGATGCAACACAGTTTGACAGAGCGTGATAATCAGACATGACGCCTCCCACGGAATCCAACACCGGGAAATCGGGGAGAGGAATTGAACGTCCAGCAGCAAACTCGGTGCCGTAGTCTGATGTCTGTAACGGTGTCAGATGTGAATAGAATAGTGTGCATTTCAGAGTATTTGTAACTGTAAAACAACACGTCAGTTCTGTTAATTTGCTCAGTAACGACTTCATTTTGCTGCTCATCAACTGCTTCACATTCAGTCAGAGTACACGCATTTTTAAAGTCCTCAATCTTCATGCTACCACATGGAATTCCTCTCATTAGCTGAAGTGTTGCCACAAACCGATGGTTTGATTATTACACGTCACACAACCGCTCACATACAAATACAAACAATCAGTCGGTATAATCTCCCTGAGTGTTTAATCACAATATTTGCAATTGCTGTGCCGATGCTACCAGACCAATAGCACAGAGACACGAGCATCACATTCTTGAACACAAACAGCTGAAAGAACGCTGCTTAACATGTTGACTTCCACAGCTGCTGGCCGATTCGCTACATTTCTGCAGCGGTGTGTGTTTTTATACCCGAATCCAAGAACCCAAAGTCCGGGTGTTTCCATCCAATTCCTGAAATGTGGAATACTGGGAGTGGATATGTGGCAGTGGAAACCGGCGACAGAAACAATCACAGCATTGGAATTAAACTTAAGTTGGCATCAACGGCAGCTGACTCTGCGACTTACCGGGAATTCCAAAGGCTGAAATAAATGGATAGTAAACTTCCCCTATCCGCAAGATGACTGGATACTCCATTTCAGTGAGAATCTGACTTTCGTTGCTCCTGAATTCACAGCTGCGGCAAAAACTCTGAGCGTATGAATGCAAAATGTCCATGATTTATTCAGAGGATCAGTCTCTTGAGATTCAGTTAAACACCTGACTAACTTTCCTGGTTGCAATTACTTTAACAGAAACTATAATTAACATGATTGTCTCTGATGTAAATATTGTTCTGATTGCGGACAATTATATAAAAATTACCTGAGCACTGAATCATCTGGTGGAATTAACGCCGCAGCTCTGAGGACAAAACTGAGCTTTGTCGCTGAGCGGCCACGTTTACAGATTGAATGTTTTTGTTGTCTAATTGTTGAGCTGTAAACAGAGTTCACCATCATCGTCCGGCCCCAAACTACAGAGGGAAGTGATGCCGGGCCCAAAGCTAGAGTTAGTGAAGAAAAAAGTTATAGTAGAGTGCATAAAAGTAAAAAGCAAAAATCGCATATGTCACTAGATTCTGAAAGGACAATGGGTGTAACGGCACTTCATCTAAATTTCCGTGCATCAGGCAAAAAAACGGTTAGTGAACTTGTGGTATAGATCAGTACCCAGGCATATAATTTAGTGGCCATTACAGAAACAGGGTTGCAAGGTGGAGATGACTGGGAATTAAATATCCAAGGGTATCAGGTAATACGGAAAGATAGGCAGGAAGGCAGAGGAGGTGGGGTGGAACTCTTGATTAAGGATGAGATCAGGGCAATTGTGACAGACGATATAAGATCTACGGAGCAGAATGTTGAGTCCATATGGGTAGTGATTAAGAATAGTAAAGGGGTAGAAAATCACAGGTGCGGATTGTCTACAGGCCACCTAATAAAAACATTGCAGTGGCAGAGGCGATTAACCAAGAACGGAACGGCAGTTGTCATGGGCGGATTTTAACATCCACTTAGATTGGGTGAATCAAGTTGGTCAAGGAAGTCTCGAGGAGGACTCTATATAATGTATAAAAAGAAAATTCTATCTTAGATCTCGTCCTGTGAGATGAGACAGATAAGATTAACGATCTTGTACTCAGGGATCCTCTTGGACAGAGTTGCCGTAGTATGATTGAACTTCTTATTCAGATAGATGATGAAATAGTTAGATCTGAAACTAATGTATTGTGCTTGAACAAGGGAGACTGCAACAGCATGAGGAAGGAGTAGTCTAATGTGATTGGGAGCACAGGCTATTTGGTAGGACCGTTGCGAAACAGTGGAATACTTTCAAATAGATTTCTCACAGTGCTCAACAAAATAAATATTCCAATCAAAACTAAGGACAGTAAAGGAGAGCCAGCCTTGGATACCCTAAGGAAATAAAAGATAGTATCAAATCAAAAGCTGTGCAAAGCCGCAAAGAGTAGTGGGAGACTGGGGGTGGGGCTAACTTTAAAAAGCAACAAAGAGCAACTAAACAAGAAATAAGGGAAGGGGAAGATGGAGTGGTAAATGTAGCACAAAAATATAAAAGCAGATCGCAAAAGTTTTTATAAATACATAAAGCGGAAGTGGATGGCTAAGGTCAACGTAGGTCCCTTCGAAGACGAGAAGGGAAATGGATATTGAGCGATAAGGAAATGGATGAGGCATTGAACGACTATATCGTGTCGGTATTCACGGTGGAGGACACGTCTAATATGCCAAAGAAGGATGTCATACACAAAATGGGTGTGGGAGGTCCTCGATAAAATCACTGTCACTAACGAGATAGTAACGAGTAAACTGTAGGGCCTGAAGGTAGATAAGTCCCCTGGTCCTGATGAGATGCATCCCGAGGGTGCTGATGGAATTGGCGGCGGTTATAGTAGACGCGTTGGTAAGCATTTATCAAAACACTCTTGACCCTGGGCAGGTCCTGGCGGATTGGAAGACAGCAGTAGCATGCTACGTTTTGAAAAAAAGGAAGTAGGAAAAATACGGCAGCTAGAGGGCAGTTAAGCTTACACATCTGCAGTTGGTAAAATGCTTGAAGCTGTCATTAAGGAAGAAATAGCAAAACATTTAGAACAGTGTGGTTCCATTAGACAGACGCAGCATGGATTAGAAGTAAAGGGCAAGTACTGTTTGACAAACATACGGGAAACGTTCTTTGAGGAAATAATGAGTGCAGTGGATAGAGGGAACAGGTGGATGTCGTATACTTGTATTTCCAGAAGGCGTTTGATAAGGGACTTATGAGATAAGATACAGATGCATGGAGTCGGAGGACGTGCATTGGCACGGATAGTGGATTGGTTAACCAACAGAAGGCACAAGCGTTTGTGTAAAAGGGTCTTTCTCCGGTTGGCAGTCTGAGGTGAGTGGGGTACCACAGTGGTCGATGCTGGGCCCGCAGCTGTTCGCCATTTACAGTGATGATTTGGAAGCGGGGACATAGTGTAACGTAGCAAAATTTGCTGATGACACTGAACTGAGTGGAAAAGCAAATTGTTCAGAGTATCTGGAGAGTCATATAGAGGGGGATAGATAGAGTTAGGTGACTGGACCAAGGTCTGGCAGATTGAATAAAACGTTGGTAAATGCGGGATCATCCACTTTGGAAGCAATAATCGAAGAGCAGATTTTTATTTAAATGGTGAAAGATTGCAGCATGCTGTTGTGCAGCGGGCACTTGGGAGTGCTTGTGCATAGAATTTCGTAAAACGTTGGCTTTCAGATTACAGCAGATTATTAAGAAGGCAAACGAAATCTTCGGCCTTCGGTTGCCTGGAGGGAATTGCATTCAAGAGCAGGGAGGTAATGCTGCAGCTATATAGGGTACTGGTGAGGCCGCGCCTGGAGAACAATGTGCGGTTCAGGTTCTCCATACTTCAGGAAAGGATATACTGCCTTTGAAGACAGTGCTGAGGAGGTTCA